>NC_053390.1:479108762-479291290 GCF_905171765.1 Bufo bufo
TCAGGCGTCCTGCTGTCCATGGTGCTGAACAGATCTGTGCTGAATGGCATAGATCTGTTCAGTGTAAGTAAAATACAGTACAGAACAATATATATTGTACTGTACTGTATTATTCAGACATCAGACCCACTGGATCTTCAAGAACCAAGTGGGTCTGGGTCAAAAAAAAGTGAATAAAAGTGAAAAAAAAGTAAAAATCAAAAAACACATTTATCACTGATAAAAAATGAAAAAAATAAAATTCCCTACACATGTTTGGTATCGCCGCGTCCGTAACGACCTGATCTATAAAACGGTCATGTTACTTTACCCGAACGGTGAACACCATAAAAATAAAAAATAAAAAACTATGATGAAATTGAAATTTTGCCCACCTTACTTCCCAAAAAAGGTAATAAAAGTGATCAAAAAAGTCGCATGTACGCCAAAATTGTAACAATCAAACCGTCATCTCATCCCGCAAAAATCATACCCTACCCAAGATAATCGCCCAAAAACTGAAAAAACTATGGCTCTTAGACTATGGAAACACTAAAACATGATTTTTTTTGTTTCAAAAATGAAATCATTGTGTAAAACTTACATAAATAAAAAAAAAGTATACATATTAGGTATCGCCGCGTCCGTATCGCCCGGCTCTATAAAAATATCACATGATCTAACCCCTCAGATGACCACCGTAAAAAAATAAAAATAAAAACGGTGTAAAAAAAGCCATTTTTTGTCATCTTACGTCACAAAAAGTGTAATAGCAAGCAATCAAAAAGTCATATGCACCCCAAAATAGATGCCAATCAAACCGTCATCTCATCCCGCAAAAAATGAGACCCTACTTAAGATAATAGCCCAAAAACTGAAAAAACTATGGCTCTTAGACTATGGAGACACTAAAACATTTTTTTGGTTTTAAAAATGAAATCATTGTGTAAAACGTACATAAATAAAAAAAATTGTATACATATTAGGTATCTCCGCGTCCGTGACAACCTGCTCTATAAAATTACCACATGATCTAACCTGTCAGATGAATGTTGTAAATAACAAAAAAAAAACGGTGCCAAAAAAGCTATTTCTTGTTACCTTGCCGCACAAAAAGTGTAATATAGAGCAACCAAAAATCATATGTACCCTAAACTAGTACCAACAAAACTGCCACCCTATCCCGTAGTTTCTAAAATAGGGTCACTTTTTTGGAGTTTCTACTCTAGGGGTGCATCAGGGGGGCTTCAAATGGGACATGGTGTCAAAAAAACCAGTCCAGCAAAATATGCCTTCCAAAAACCATATGGTGTTCCTTTCCTTCTGCGCCCTGCCATGTGCCCGTACAGCTGTTTACGACCACATATGGGGTGTTTCTGTAAACTACAGAATTAGGGCCATAAATAATGAGTTTTGTTTGGCTGTTAACCCTTGCTTTGTAACTGGAAAAAAAATATTAAAATGGAAAATCTGCCAAAAAAGTGAAATTTTGAAATTGTATCTCTATTTTCCATTAAATCTTGTGCAACACCTAAAGGGTTAACAAAGTTTGTAAAATCAGTTTTGAATACCTTGAGGGGTGTAGTTTCTTAGATGGGGTCACTTTTATGGAGTTTATAATCTAGGGGTGCATCAGGGGGGCTTCAAATGGGACATGGTGCCAAAAAAACAGTCCAGCAAAATCAGCCCTCCAAAAACCAAACGGCGCACCTTTCACTCTACGCCCCGCTGTGTGCCCGTACAGTAGTTTACGGCCACATATGGGGTGTTTCTGTAAACAGCAGAGTCAGGGCAATAAAGATACAGTCTTGTTTGGCTGTTAACCCTTGCTTTGTTAGTGGAAAAAATGGGTTAAAATGGAAAATTAGGCAAAAAAATGAAATTCTCAAATTTCATCGCCATTTGCCAATAACTCTTGTGCAACACCTAAAGGGTTAACGACGTATGTAAAATCAGTTTTGAATACCTTGAGGGGTGTAGTTTCTTAGATGGGGTCACTTTTAGGGAGTTTCTCCTCTAGGGGTGCATCAGGGGGCTTCAAATGGGACATGGTGTAAATAAACCAGTCCATAAAAATCAGCCTTCCAAAAACCAAACGGCGCACCTTTCACTCTACGCCCCGCTGTGTGGCCGTACAGTAGTTTACGGCCACATATTGGGTGTTTCTGTAAATGGCAGAGTCAGGGCAATAAAGATACAGTCTTGTTTGGCTGTTAACCCTTGGTTTGTTAGTGGAAAAAATGGGTTAAAATGAAAAATTAGACAAAAAAATGAAATTCTCAAATTTCCTCCCTATTTGCCAATAACTCTTGTGCAACACCTAAAGGGTTAACAACGTATGCAAAATCAGTTTTGAATACCTTGAGGGGTGTAGTTTCTTAGATGGGGTCATTTTTGGGTGGTTTCTATAATGTAAGCCTCGCAAAGTGACTTGAGACCTGAACTGGTCCCTAGAAATTGAGTTTTTGTAAATTTCGGAAAAATTTCAAGATTTGCTTCTAAACTTCTAAGCCTTATAACATCCCCAAAAAATAAAATATCATTCCCAAAACAATTCAAACATGAAGTAGACATATGGGGAATGTAAAGTCATCACAATTTTTGGGGGTATTACTATGTATTACAGAAGTAGAGAAACTGAAACTTTGAAATTTGCTAATTTTTTTCAAATTTTTGTTAAATTAGGTATTTTTTGGTGCAAAAAAAATTTTTTTTTTGACTCCATTTTACCAGTGTCATGAAGTACAATATGTGACGAAAAAACAATCTCAGAACGGCCTGGATAAGTCAAACCGTTTTAAAGTTATCAGCACTTAAAGGGACTCTGGTCAGATTTTCAAAAAATGGCCTGGTCCTAAGGTGTAAAAAGGCTGTGTCCTTAAGGGGTTAAAGAGATAGAATAGGAGATAGCCTTATAGAAGAAAGGCGCAGTCAATTCATTTCCCACGCTGAAACTTCCCCACAAAATCAAGCTACACTGCCAACCAAAACTCCACAAGGTATAGGTACCTTTCAAAAGAGAAGCAACATAGTGCAGTACCCGTGATATTAATAAAAAATATCAACTTTATTATACTCACAAAGACACAACTTGTTATCAGCATGGAACAAACATCCAAAATGTCGCTGCCCGACCCGGGTTTCGCCCAATGGCTTCGTCAGGGGCTCTACGTAACTTGATACCAGTGTCTATTTATACATCCAGGTAACTACTTCTGTGTCATTTGTTATTACTGACACAACCGGCAAACTTCCTTGTCAGTCCTTAATACTGGCAAAACCGGCAGTCATCCCATATTTTTTTTACAAATATTTAAATAAAAAATCTGATTATAAATACATATATATAAAAAATTATGAACAACTCGTAAAATACTATCATAATAATACATCGCTTATATCCTTAAGGCCGGTATACATGTCTATTCTGCACAAGGTACGGACAAGTCCTGTGGGATCCATGCCTGGATCATTTTAATGAACGTGAGCTTGTCCACATTAGCTGTGGACAGGCGGCTGCGCTTGTCTGTGATAACGCCCCCTGCCATGCTAAACACACGTTCAGACAATACACTGGCTGCAGGGCAGGCCAGCACCTCCAAGGCGTAAAGGGCAAGTTCAATGTGTCCAATTTGGAGATTCAGAAGTTGAAGGGGGCAGATCCGTCATTCAGTACGTGTAGGCACACATACTGCTCCACCATGTTGCTGAAATGCTGCCTCCTGCTAAGACGTTCCATATCAGCTGGTGGTGCTGGTTGTTGTGGTGTGCTGACAAAGCTTTCCCCCATTTCGGCCATGCTAACCCTGCCTTCTAAAGTGCTGGTGGTGCCCCAGCTGCGTTGGCGACCTCTTCCTCCTCCTCCTCTTCCTCTGCTTTTGCCTTGTGCTTCCACTGTGCCCCCACTGACAGGTGGGAATGCCACCAGCAGCGCGTCTACCAGCGTGCGCTTGTACTCGCGCATCTTACGATCACGCTCCAGTGAGGGAATTAAGGATGATACATTGTCCTTGTAACGGGGATCCAGCAGCGTGGCCACCCAGTAATCAGCACAAGTTAGAATGTGGGCAACTCAGCGGTTGAGGAGACAGTGCAGCATGTAATCGCTCATGTGTGCAAGGCTGCCCGGAGGCAACGAAAAGCTGTCCTCTGTGGGAGGTGTATCGTCTTTGTCCTCTGTATCCCCCCAGCCACGCACCAGTGATGGCCATGAGCTGGTTTGGGTGCCACCCTGCTGTGAACACGGTTCCTCCTCCTCCATCTCCTCATCCTCCACCTCGCTATCCTCCAGAACTGTGCCCTGGCTGGACAATTGTGTACCTGGCGTTTGTGGGTACAGGAACCCACCCTTGGAGCCACTTGTGAATGACTGGCCTGAAACTCTATGAAATGATCCCTCTTCCTCATCCTCCTCCTGTGCCACATCCTCTTCCATCGTCGCCCAAAGCGTATTTTTAAGGAGGCATAGAAGTGGGATAGTAACGCTGAGAACGGCGTCATCGGCACTGGCCATGTTGGTGGAGTACTCAAACCAGCGTAACAAGGCACACAGGTCTCGTATGGGGGCCCAGTAATTGGTGGTGAAGTGGTGCTGTTCCGCAGAGCAACTCACTCGAGAGTGCTGCAGCTGAAACTCCACTATCGCCTGCTGCTGCTCGCACAGTCTGGCCAGCATGTGCAGGGTAGAGTTCCACCTTGTGGGCACGTTGCATATGAGATGGTGAGCTGGAAGGCCAAAGTTACTCAGCAGCGCTGACAGGCGAGCAGCAGCAGGGTGAGAACGCCGACAGTGCGCACAGACGGCCTGCACTTTCTGCAGAAGCTCTGACATATCGGGGTAATTTTTAAGGAACTACTGCAACACCAAATTCAGCACATGCGCCAGGGATGTGCGTCAAACCGGCTAGTCCCAGAGCTGCTACGAGATTTCGCCCATTATCACACACCACCAGTCCGGGCTTGAGGCTCACTGTCACCAACCACTCATCGGTCTGTTGTTCCATGCCCGTCCACAGCTCCTGTGTGGTGTGGGGTTTGTCCACCAAACAGATAAGTTTTAAAACTGCCTTTTACCCCTGGCTGTGCTGTAGTTGGTTGTGAAGGTGTTACACTGACCGGATGAGGAGGTGGTAGAGGATGAGGAAGCAGAGTAGGAGGAGGAAGCAACAGGAGGCAAACTGAAGTGCCCTGCAATCCTCGGTGGTGGAAGGACATTGCCAAACTGCTATCCGCCTCAGGCCCAGCCGCCAGTGTGCTGTTAGGGAGATATAACGTCCCTGACTGTGCTTACTGGTCCACGTATCCGTAGTTAGGTGGACCTTGCCACAGATGGCATTGCGCAGTGCACACCTGATTTTGTTCCCCACTTGGTTGTGCAGGGAAGGAATGGCTCGCCTGGAAAAGTAGTGGCAGCTGGGCACGACGTACTGTGAGATAGCCACCACCATAAGGCTTTTAAAACTCTCAGTCTCCACCAGATGGAATGACAGCATTTCAAAGGACAGTAATTTTGAAATGCTGGCATTCAGGGCCAGGGATCGCAGGTGGGTAGGGGGATACTTCCTCTTCTGCTCCAGTGTTTGGGAGATAGAGAGCTGAACGCTTCCATGGGAATTGTGGAGATGCTTGGTGACCCAGGTGGTGGCGTTGCTGGCAGATCCTCTGTTTGCAGGGTGCCACTGTCACTCCAGAGGTGGATGAAGAGGCAGAAACTGCAGCAGAAGATGAAGCAGGAGGAGCCAGAGACCTTTCTTTGTTTTTGAGGTGTCTACTCCACTGCAGCTCGTGCTTTGCACTTAGATGCCTGGTCATGCAGGTTGTGCTCCGGTTGAGAACGTTTATGCCTCGCTTCAGGCTCTGATTGCACAGCGTGCAAACCACTAGTGTCTTGTCGTCAGCACATTGTCTGAAGAACTGCCACGCCAGGGAACTCCTTGGAGCTGGCTTTGGTGTGCTCGCTCCCTTGGTGCAGCGGGCAGTAGCAGGCGTACTGTCTAGGGGATGGCCGCTCTGCTTTTGCACCCTGCTCCCTCTTCTGCTGTGCTGGTGGCTCTGTGCGACCCCCGCATCTTCCTCCGAACTACACAGGTCACTCGCATGACCTTGATTCCATGTGGGGTCGAGGACCTCATCGTCCTCCACATCATCTTCCACCCAGTCTTCACCCCTGTCCTCCTTGTCGGTCTGCACACTTTCAAAAGCCACAGCAGTTGGCACATGTGTTTCGTCATCATCCGAGACGTCCTGCGGTGGTCCTCCCATGTACTCATCCTGAAACTTAAGTGGTTGGGCATCGGTGCACTCAATCTCTTCCACTTCTGAGGCAGGGCTATGTGGATGGCCCTGGGAAATCCTGCTAGCAGAGTCATCAAAAAGCAGAAATACTCCATGACAGGGGCGTAACTATCAGGGAAGCAGCTGCTTCGGGGCCCTGAGCTTAGAAGGGGCCCGGGAGCAGTAGCAGGGGTGTCAGAAGGGCAGGGTTGCATGTACTATGATGTAAACTTCTGGCCTAACAGGCAGCAGGCAGCGTATAGTGGAGGGCCGCACTGAAGATAACAGCAGCTCTTATCAACAGTAGCTTATGCTGCTACCTTAAAAAATCTCCCTGGAGCTTCCTTAAGAACTCCCCTCCCCAGTTTGCTCCTCTTCACTTACTGTCATATTACGGCAGGGCAGTAGTGCTCTTTGCTCTGCTGTCAGTGTCTAGACGGGACAGAGTGAGGGGGGGGGGGGGGGGCCTGCACTGCTCTCTGAGGAGGAGACACCCAGCCATGTGCTCGGTGGGGTTAGAAACTCTTCTGGATCTTCCACAGCTTGACAAATCCATCTAGCCTGCATAAAAGGCAAGTGTATGTATGTGAAAGGTGTGTGTGTGATTATCTATCTATCTATTATACTGTGTGTGTGTGTGTATATATATATATATATATTTATACTGTATATATATGTAACAGAACCTAGTTATCTCACCAGTGGAGGCATTTGGTGGAAATTTCAATGCTTAAAATGCATATGTGAAATGAGCAATAGGCCTAAGACTATATAATGAATTATGGTATAGACAAAAAGCTCACCCCTCTAACAATTCTGGAATGGATGCTCTAGTCTCGATTGATTCATTAAAATCAAACCAAGGGGGATATGTGCATATGTGAAATGAGCAACAGGCCTAAGACTATATAATAAATGTCTGTGTATATTTATACATTCAGCCCCATACTGAGAATGCATTATTTTTTTTCGTCTGATAGAACAGATCTCAGAAATGGCTCAAACGGATGCCAAATGTGCATAACGGATGCAGCAGGATCCATTTGTTTTTTGTTTTTTTTAAGATACATCCAGTTTTTAGTTTTTTTCCCCTTCTTCTGACACATCAGAAGATTGGAAAATGAAACTGAAATGTAAACTCTCCCTAATTATATTTGTTTTGAGTACTTTTTTTTTGCATTTTTCTTGTAATTATGGTAACAGACCTTTTATTGGCATTGTATAGTGTGTATAGCTGTAATATTGGCAGGAGCGTACCTATAGTGGAAGCTACTGCATGCTGAACTCAAAAGGGGCCCACCTGAGATGAGGACTAAATTGTAAAAGGGCCCCCACAATAGTATTATATACAGTGACATGATATGCAGTATATGTGTGGGCCTGGTCTGAGTGAGTGATTTTGAGTAGCTGCAGGACTGGGGCTTGCATAGGGGGAGGGGGAAGGGGGTTGTGAAGAAGTTGCCCATGAGGGGGGGGGGGGGGGCATTCAATAATTTGGTGTGGGGCCCAGTCAGTTCTAGTTACGCCACTGCTCCATGACTTGGGGCTCATACTGCTTGGCTGACTTGCAAGGGGGTGAGGTGAAGGACTGATGCCCATGGGCTACAGGTGCCAATCTTTCAGCAAGAGACTGGGTGGGCGACAATGTAAAGGAACTGGAGGCACTGTCAGCCACCCAATCTACTATCGCCTGTACTTGTTATGGCCTCACCATTCGTAGAGCCGCATTAGGCCCTACCAAATAACGCTGAAGGTTCTGTCGCCTGCTCGCACCTGAGGAAGGTGTTTCACTTGTGCATGTAGCTGGCACAGATCGACCACGTCCTTTCCCTGCAACAGGAGCTCCACCAGCAGCACCACGACCGGGGCCACGTACCTTATTTGACGCTCTCCTCATTCTTTGCGTTCACCCACCAAACTAACAGATGGTTTATGTCAGGCAATAAATGTAACCGCCAATTGTAAACAATTAAGTTCACTAAGAGTCAGGCAGTGCCGGTGTCATAAAGAGGAAAATTTTCTTGAGGTCACACACCAGTGTGACAGGCAAATTTTATACAATTAATTCACGGTCACAATTTTTTTTATTTTGTCAACCAACAATGTAACTGCAGTATTGACTGGTTGTATTTCACTGTGACAAATGCAGCAAAAGCCCCAGATGTAGGGTCTTGCCAAAAATGTTTTTTTTTTAAACCCAGAATATTATTGCAGTATTCCAATCTTGTATTTCACTGTGACAAATGCAGCAAAGGCCCCAGATGTAGGGTCTTGCCAAAAATGGGTGTTTTTTTTAATACCAGAATATAATAGCGGTATATAACGCTTGAATTGGACTGTCAGAAATGGGTGTTTTTAAATAACACTATATAACAGCAGTATCTAACGCTTGTCTTTCACTGTGACAAATGCAGCAAAGGCCGCAAATATAGTATCTTGGCCAAAATGGGTACTTTTTTTTATAACAGAATATAACAGCAGTATCTAACGCTTGTATTTCACTGTGACAAATGCAGCAAAGGCTGCAAATTTAGTATTGTGCCCAAAATGGGTGTTTTTTTTTATTAACAGAATATAACAGCAGTATCTAACGCTTGTATTTCACTGTGACAAATGCAGCAAAGGCAGCTAATTTATTATCTTGCCCAAAATGGGTGTTTTTTTTTTAACAACAGAATATAACAGCAGTATCTAACGCTTGTATTTCACCGTTACAAATGCAGCAAAGGCCCCAGATGTAGGGTATTGCCAAAAATGTGTGTTTTTTTTAATAACAGAATATAACAGCAGTATCTAACGCTTGTATTTCACTGTGACAAAATTGCAAAGAATTTGTGTTTTTTAAACCCAGAATATAATAGCAGTATTTCAAGCTTGTATTTCACTGTGACAAATTCAGCAAAGGCCCCAGATGTAAGGTCTTGCCAAAAATGTTTTTTTTTTAAAAACTATTTTAAGCTTGTATTTGACTGTCACAAATGCACATATGCTGTGCTGGTGCACTGACCTTGCATAAAATGGACGCCGATCTAACTAACAGACGGATAAAAGTTATTTTTCTGTGTCACTAGGCTCAGGGCAGGGTAAAACAATTGTGCACTGCACCTATAAAACAAAATCGCTTTAGATCGCTGAGTTAACATGCACTTCTGATCAAAGATTCTTTCCTATTCTCTCCCTCACAGCAGCAGCATCCTATCCCTACATTAATAAGAGCAGAGTGACGTGCAGCTCTACGTGACTCAAGCTTATATACAGCCTGGGTCACATGCTGCACTGGCCAATCACAGACATGCCATTAGTAGGCATGGCTGTGATGGCTTCTAAGGGCACACGAGTTAAACGCTTGTTGATTGGCTGATCTGCAGCCTTTCAAAAAGCGCCATTAACCCGCAGAACACTGAACCCGAACCCGAACTTTTACTGAAAAGTTCGGGTTCAGGTCCGGGGTCCAAAAATCCTAAAGTTCGGTACGAACCCGAACTTTACAGTTCGGGTTCGCTCAACCCTACTCTAGACCAAAAAGCAGTGAAACTGTAGTGGAGACAAAACAATCAGCCTTGATTAAGTGTATCTTGGTCTAGAGATTACCAAAAATGCAAGCATCTGTATGATAAATAAGAAGGGGGGAAAGAGCCCAATGTGAGACAGAGACAAGATGGAGGGTACATATATGATTTCTTTTACACACTGATCACCTGCAAATAAGCAAAAAGCTTGTTTGCTAGTTGACCTGATCATTTATGTGGTACCTAAAATCATTGTTTGTTGGCAGCTCATTGTAAATAGATGAGCTGCTAACACACAATGAAATTGTATGTGTATGTTACTATAATCGTTTAGCCCCAGTCATTCATACTCAAAGAGGATTGAATGCAGTGGAATAAGCAATAAGGGCAGGGTTCCTCAACTCCAGTCCTCAGGACCCACCTGCTGTCAGGTTGTCAGTATTTCCTTAGTATTGAGCTGGTGATATAATTAGTGTCAGTGCATCAGGACTTACCACAGATATTCATTCTGTGTGATATTCTCAAATCATGACCGGTAGGCGGGTCCTGAGGACTGGAGTTGAGAAACACTGAATAAGCGGGTAATAATTGTGAATGAATGCTTCATTCCCGATCATTCCTCTTTGTATTGGTCCATGTTCATGGGTTTACTTGCCCTTCCTTTTCTAGGCTGGCCTCCAGCAGTACAAAAGAGTGGTCATCCAATCTCCACTCTCTGCTGACTTTGTCCCAGTCAGGGGCGTAACTATAGGGGAAGCAGGGGAAGCGGCTGCTTTGGGGCCCTGACCCCGAAGGGGCCCATCCAGGAGGAGGAGGACTAAAAGATTTTGTCAGGGCTCCCTCAACAGTATTACACAATGAAATTATATCAAGTGACAGTATAGACAGTGTAGAAAACGGATGGAACAACTGCCGAGACTGGTCTGAGAGAGCGATCTTTACTAGCCACAGGAATGGGGGCGGCATGAAAGGAAGGGATTGCGAAAAAATTGCTGGGGGAGGGGGGCCCCATTCAAAAATATGCTGTGGGGCCCAGTCATTTCTAGCTACGCCACTGGTCCCAGTCTACACAACAACGCTCACAAATGACAGACAATTTTGCTTCCTGTGTTTGTTATGGTGCCAAAACTAGAATATATTAGTTTTCCTTGCATAGATCATGTAGCTCCTAAAAGATATCCACTTAATTTACACAGGTCTACTTCATATATTTTTTCTTAAAGATAAACTTATACGCTGTGACCTTACATTGTGTATCAGCATTACCTAAAGTGTTTCTCAACAGGGGCATACATATGACAGTAATAGAAATTGCGACTGGGCCTGGAGTTGTAGGGGGGCCAATACCACCACCTGGCACAATTAAACCACTTCCTGCCACGCTAACGCCGAAAGGCGTCATTTCTGCGGCGCTCCCAGGTCACACTAACGCCGATTGGCGTCATCTCGCGTGAGCCGAGATTTCCTGTGAACGCATGCACACAGGCGCGCGCGCTCACAGGAACGGAAGGTAAGAGAGTGGATCTCCAGCCTGCCAGCGGCGATCGTTTGCTGGCAGGCTGGAGATGTGATTTTTTTAACCCCTAACAGGTATATTAGACGCTGTTTTGATAACAGCGTCTAATATACCTGCTACCTGGTCCTCTGGTGGTCCCTTTTGTTTGGATCGACCACCAGAGGACACAGGTAGCTCAGTAATATGTTGCACCAAGCACCACTACACTACACCCCCCCGTCACTTATTAACCCTTTATTCACCCTTGATCACCCTTGATCACCCCTGATCACCCCATATAGACTCCCTGATCACCCCCCTGTCATTGATTACCCCCCTGTCATTGATCACCCCCCTGTAAAGCTCCATTCAGATGTCCGCATGATTTTTACGGATCCACTGATAGATGGATCGGATCCGCAAAACGCATACGGACGTCTGAATGGAGCCTTACAGGGGCGTGATCAATGACTGTGGTGATCACCCCATATAGACTCCCTGATCACCCCCCTGTCATTAATTACCCCCCTGTCATTGATCACCCCCCTGTAAAGCTCCATTCAGACGTCGGCATGATTTTTACGGATCCACTGATAGATGGATCTGATCCGCAAAACGCATACGGACGTCTGAATGGAGCCTTACAGGGGCGTGATCAATGACTGTGGTGATCACCCCATATAGACTCCATGATCACCCCCCTGTCATTGATTACCCCCCTGTCATTGATCACCCCCCTGTAAAGCTCCATTCAGATGTCCGCATAATTTTTACGGATCCACTGATAGATGGATCGGATTTGCAAAACGCATACAGACGTCTGAATGGAGCCTTACAGGGGCGTGATCAATGACTGTGGTGATCACCCCATATAGACTCCCTGATCACCCCCCTGTCATTGATTACCCCCCTGTCATTGATCACCCCCCTGTAAAGCTCCATTCAGACGTCCGCATGATTTTTACGGATCCACTGATAGATGGATCGGATCCGCAAAACACATACAGGCGTCTCCCTGGAGCCTTCCAGGGGGGGTGATCACCCCATATAGACTCCCTGATCACCCCCCTGTCATTGATCACCCCCCCTGTCATTGATCACCCCCCCTGTCAGGCTGCATTCAGATGTCCGTATGATTTTTACGGATCCACGGATACATGGATCGAATCCGCAAAACACATACGGACATCTGAATGGAGCCTTATAGGGGGGTGATCAATGACAGGGGGGTGATCACCCCATATAGACTCTCTGATCACCCCCCTGTCATTGATCACCCCCCTGTCATTGATCACCCCTCTGTAAGGCTCCATTCAGACATTTTTTTGGCCCAAGTTAGCGGAAATTATTATTTTTTTCTTACAAAATCTCATATTCCACTAACTTGTGTCAAAAAATTAAATCTCACATGAACTCACCATACCCCTCACAGAATCCAAATGCGTAAAATTTTTTAGACATTTATATTCCAGACTTCTTCTCACGCTTTAGGGCCCCTAGAATGCCAGGGCAGTATAAATACCCCACATGTGACCCCATTTCGGAAAGAAGACACCCCCAGGTATTCAGTGAGGGGCATATTGAGTCCATGAAAGATTGAAATTTTTGTCCCAAGTTAGCGGAAAGGGAGACTTTGTGAGAAAAAAATAAATAAAATCAATTTCCGCTAACTTGTGCCAAAAAAAAAAAAATTCTATGAACTCGCCATGCCCCTCATTGAATACCTTGGGGTGTCTTCTTTCCAAAATGGGGTCACATGTGGGGTATTTATACTGCCCTGGCATTTTAGGGGCCCTAAAGTGTGAGAAGAAGTCTGGGATCCAAATGTCTAAAAATGCCCTCATAAAAGGAATGTGGGCCCCTTTGCGCATCTAGGCTGCAAAAAAGTGTCACACATCTGGTATCGCCGTACTCAGGAGAAGTTGGGCAATGTGTTTTGGGGTGTCATTTTACATATACCCATGCTGGGTGAGATAAATATCTTGGTCAAATGCCAACTTTGTATAAAAAAATGGGAAAAGTTGTCTTTTGCCGAGATATTTCTCTCACCCAGCATGAGTATATGTAAAAAGACACCCCAAAACACATTGCCAAACTTCTCCTGAATACGGCGATACCACATGTGTGACACTTTTTTGCAGCCTAGGTGGGCAAAGGGGCCCACATTCCAAAGAGCACCTTTAGGATTTCACAGGTCATTTACCTACTTACCACACATTAGGGCCCCTGGAAAATGCCAGGGCAGTATAATTACCCCACAAGTGAACCCATTTTGGAAAGAAGACACCCCAAGGTATTCCGTGAGGGGCATGGCGAGTTCCTAGAATTTTATTTTTTTTGTCACAAGTTAGCGGAAAATTATGATTTTTTATATATTTTTTTTCTTACAAAGTCTCATATTCCACTAACTTGTGACAAAAAATAAAAACTTCCATGAACTCACTATGCCCATCACGAAATACCTGGGGGTGTCTTCTTTCCAAAATGGGGTCACTTGTGGGGTAGTTATACTGCCCTGGCATTCTAGGGGCCCAAATGTGTGGTAAGAAGTTTTAAATCAAAATGTGTAAAAAATGACCGGTGAAATCCGAAAGGTGCTCTTTGAAATGTGGGCCCCTTTGCCCACCTAGGCTGCAAAAAAGTGTCACACATGTGGTATCTCCGTACTCAGGAGAAGTTGCGGAATGTGTTTTGGGGTGTCATTTTACATATACCCATGCTGGGTGAGAGAAATATCTTGGCAAAAGACAACTTTTCCCATTTTTTTATACAAAGTTGGCATTTGACCAAGATATTTATCTCACCCAGCATGGGTATATGTAAAATTACACCCCAAAACACATTCCCCAACTTCTCCTGTGTACGGTGATACCACATGTGTGGCACTTTTTTGCAGCCTAGGTGGGCAAAGGGGCCCACATTCCAAAGAGCACCTTTCGGATTTCACCGGTCATTTTTTACACATTTTGATTTCAAACTACTTACCACACATTTGGGCCCCTAGAATGCCAGGGCAGTATAACTACCCCACAAGTGACCCCATTTTGGAAAGAAGACACCCCAAGGTATTCGCTCATGGGCATAGTGAGTTCATAGAAGTTTTTATTTTTTGTCACAAGTTAGTGGAATATGAGACTTTGTAAGAAAAAAAAATCAAAAAAAAATCATCATTTTCCACTAACTTGTGACAAAAAATAAAAAGTTCTATGAACTCACTATGCCCATCAGCGAATACCTTAGGGTGTCTACTTTCCGAAATGGGGTCATTTGTGGGGTGTTTGTACTGTCTGGGCATTGTAGAACCTCAGGAAACATGACAGGTGCTCAGAAAGTCAGAGCTGCTTCAAAAAGCGGAAATTCACATTTTTGTACCATAGTTTGTAAACGCTATAACTTTTACCCAAACCATTTTTTTTTTACCCAAACATTTTTTTTTTATCAAAGACATGTAGAACAATAAATTTAGAGCAAAATTTATATATGGATGTCGTTTTTTTTGCAAAATTTTACAACTGAAAGTGAAAAATGTCATTTTTTTGCAAAAAAATCGTTAAATTTCGATTAATAACAAAAAAAGTAAAAATGTCAGCAGCAATGAAATACCACCAAATGAAAGCTCTATTAGTGAGAAGAAAAGGAGGTAAAATTCATTTGGGTGGTAAGTTGCATGACCGAGCAATAAACCGCTAAAGTTGTGGAGTGCCGATTTGTAAAAAAGGGCCTGGTCTTTAGGGGGGTATAAACCTGTGGTCCTTAAGTGGTTAAAGCCAGCAGGAGTGACATCACTGTTGCAGCCCTTGGTAATTGTCAGGCTCCTGCATTAAATGTCAACTGTCTACACAACCAATCATCTGCTGACTTGTAGAAACACCAGATGAGAGGCTTATTTACCTTCTATCTTCTCTACCCGCCCCTTCACAACAGTTCCTGATATGAGACTCCTTACTGAACTTAGGGGGAGATCTATCATTCAGTTTGCACCAGAAAAATGTCATCAAAAAGTCCCAAATGTGTGTTTGTGACTTTTTACATGCAACTTTTTAAAAATAGTTGCAACTGGCTTTTTTTAACGCCATCCTCACCACATTTCCAAAGGGCAGGAAGGAGGTGTGGCAAGCCAACGCAACAAATTTATTTTCATTTATGCTAGTTTTCTGGCACAAATGAAGCCATAAATCAATGGCAGCTCAGAGATTCTGTATATTTCTGTACAGGCACATGGACTGCCTGGGGATGTGCCTAATTTGTGACAAGGGCTGTGCCTTATCATAAATTATGCTCATCTTCCAGCAGTGCAGGGGATATCCAGACCACAGCAGAAATCGCTGGTCTTGATAAATCTCTCCTGGAATCTACCTCAAAGGTAAAAAATATTTATTGTATGTACTATCTATATAAAGTGGCATGTAAAAGTTTGGGCAACCCTGTCAAAATTACTGTTACTGTGAGCAGTTAAGAAAGTTGAAGATGAAATGATTTCCAAAAGGCATAAAGTTAAAAATCACATATTCACTTTGCATTTTAAGCAAAAAAAATTTTTTTTTTCATATTTTAGTTGTTCTTTTGCAAACTTCTGACACAGAGTGTTGTGGTTAGGACGCAGGATAGGTTTTCTTCGGATGACTCTTCCATGAAAACCATATTTGTGCAGGTGTAAGAGATGCTATCTTGGAGTACCTCAAGGAAAATAAGCAAATAACGCCATATCAGCATGGATTTATGAGGGATCGGTCATGTCAAACTAATTTAATCAGTTTCTATGAGGAGGTAAGTTCTAGACTTGACAGCGGCGAATCAATGGATGTCGTATATCTGGACTTCTCCAAAGTATTTGACACTGTACCGCATAAAAGGTTAGTATATAAAATGAGAATGCTTGGACTGGGAGAAAATGTCTGTATGTGGGTAAGTACCTGGCTCAGTAATAGAAAACAGAGGGTGGTTATTAATGGTACACACTCAGATTGGGTCACTGTCACTAGTGGAGTACTTCAGGGGTCAGTATTGGGCCCTATTTTCTTCAATATATTTATTAATGATCTTGTAGAAGGCTTGCACAGTAAAATATAAATTTTTGCAGATGACGCTAAACTGTTTAAAGTAATTGACACGGAAGAGGACAGTATACTGCTACAGATGGATCTGGATAGATTGGAGGCTTGGGCAGATAAGTGGCAGATGAGGTTTAACACTGACAAATGTAAGGTTATGCACATGGGAAGGAATAATGCAAGTTACCCGTACATACTAAATGGTAAAACAATGGGTTACACTGACATGGAAAAGGACCTAGGAATTTTAGTGAACAGCAAACCAGGCTGTAAAAACCAGTGTCAGACAGCTGCCGCCAAGGCCAATAAGATAATGGGCTGCATCAAAAGGGGGATAGATGCCCGTTATGAGAACATAGTCCTACCTCTTTACAAATCACTAGTCAGACCACACATGGAGTACTGTGTACAGTTCTGGGCTCCTGTAAACAAGGCAGACATAGCACAGCTGGAGAGGGTACAGAGGAGGACAACCAAAGTAATAACTGGAATGGGGAGACTACAGTACCCTGAAAGATTATCAACATTAAGGTTATTCACTTTAGAAAAAAGACAACTGAGGGGAGATCTAATTACAATGTATAAATATATCAGGGGTCAGTACATAGATCTCCCCCATCATCTATTTATCTCCAGGACTGTAACTGTGACAAGGGGACATCCTCTGCGTCTGGAGGAAAGAAGGTTTGTACACAAACATAGAAGAGGATTATTTACGGTAAGAGCAGTGAGACTATGGAACTCTCTGCCTGAGGAGGTGGTGATGGTGAGTACACTAAAAGAGTTCAAGAGGGGCCTGGATGTATTTCTGGAGTGTAATAATATTACAGGCTATAGCTACTAGAGATGCGTCGTTGATCCAGGGAGTTATTCTGATTGCCTGATTGATTGTCAGAAGGAATTTTTTTCCCGCTAAGTGGGGAAAATTGGCTTCTACCTTACAGGGGTTTTTTGCATTCCTCTGGATCAACTTGCAGGATAACAGGCCGAACTGGATGAACAAAGGTCTTTTTTTGGCCTTATATGCTATGTTACTATGTAATGTACCACAACTCTAGAGTCTGCCAAATCTTCCTGAAGGTCTTTTGCAGTCAAGTAGAGGTTCTAATTTGACTTTCTAGCAATCTTAAGGCCGGGCGTATTTTCCGCGCGGGTGCAATAAGTGAGTTGAAAGCATTGCACCCGCACTGAATCCTGACCCATTCATTTATATGGGGCTGTGCACATGAGCGTTGTTTTTCACGCATCACTTCTGCGTTGCGTGAAAATCGCTGCAGGGTCTATATTCTGCATTTTTCACGCAAGTAACTTAGCAACACTCATGGGATTTGAAGACAGGAAGTAGGCGTTTCTCTGCATCTGGCTGCGTCTGTTTTGAGTCTGAACAAGAGGGAGAAAGTTGGCAGCATCAACTTTTCAGCCCTTGCGGATCCCAAACAGAGAAAAATGCCCAAAACACCACACGTCATGGACGTTGAAAAGCTCATTGTCCTGGTGCAGGACAGGCCCTGCATCTGGGATCTTCGGTCTGGGGAGTACCAGGACCGTTCTAAAAAGGACGCCGCCTGGGTGGAGGTTACCCAGGATCTGTTTGCCCCAATCTGGGAAAAGACCAAAGGCCAAAGTCTAAAGAATTTAAGTAAGTACACAATGTATACATGTTTGAGCCTTTTGGTACTCCCTAGTTAGTATATAGTCGTAGTTATACATTAGTGTTCCTAGTATATAGTCGTAGTTATACGTTAGTGTTCCTAGTATATAGGCCTTGTTATACAATTTTTTTCTGTCTACATTTTGAAATTTATATATGTTCCTTTCATGTCTTTGTATTACCAGTTGAAGAGGTCAAGAATCGTTGGCGGAGCTGCCGTGACCAGTTCCGCATAGAGATGAAACAGCATGGGCAGAGCGGGGGTGGTCCCCCCAAGAAAAGACCCTATCTTTTCCGGGAACAGCTGATGTTCCTGCAAAATGTCATGGATCTGCATCCATAAGTCCATTTTACTGAGACTGAAATGGTCATTGGAGTTGTATTTATGGTATGGACATCTAGGTTACAGATGTAGCAGGGTAAACACACATGCTTTATGAGACATGTGATGTTAACTAAATGCTAATAAATGCATTATGCAATAGCTTTCCTAGGCATTTTACTTAAAGATAACATGATGATTATAGAGAATCAAGTTAAAGAGTGTGTGTGTTATTCCTGCTACATCTGTACTTATAATGTAAATAAAGTAGTGAAATTCATTTATTAATTTTGTAGAACTGAGGACAACCTAGAGAAGGAAGGTGAGGAGTCGGCCCCGCACCATTCAAGTGCATGTGAGGAGAACACGACGACAGCAGAGCAGGATAGTGGACCAGGACCAAACACAGCACCATCCTGCCAACTCCAACATTAATATGCAAGTGCTAGATTATTTATCTAGAGCATGGCAGGAGGATCATCATGACATGTTTGCCCGTAGTCTGGCCCATTTTATGCGTCAGCTACATCCAGATCGAGTTTTGAGAACGCAAACTGCTCTTGAAATCGTTCTGGAGGTAGCAAATCGCCCACAAGAGCCAACACAAATGTATGATGCGCTCGAAAGCCTGCGCTGCCATGGAAACATGTTTATCCCCCACCACCCCCCAGTTAGTCAGCCCTGACAGGGCCCCCAACACCTTTCTCCCCAAAGGGATCAGTATGGGCCACCAATTGCGCCATATGTGCCCCAGTTTTAGGGGGAACCCAGCTATGGTCAGCAGGGCCCATCGTCCAGTCAACATGGGCCAAGCCAATACTCTGGGCCCCCTTCCCAGCAACAATTCTCTGGACCGCCTTATCAGGGCCCATCATCCAGTCAACCTGGGCCAGGCCACTACTCTGGGCCCCCTTTCCCAGCAACAATTCTCTGGACCTCCTTATCAGGGACCCTCGTCGCCATCAAGGCGTTATGTTAATTTATAATTTTTTTGTTTACTGAGTATTTTATTTTTAAAACCCAGAGTATATTTGAATATAGTGTGCAATAAAACACTTTTATTTTTCAAGTTTATAATTGTTCACATTTGTGTTTATGTTGCAGCAACACACACACAATACAATATAGATTTATGCTTTGTGTTAAACATCATTAGCCACAAAATAGCCATAAATTTAAACATTTTTATTCACAATCAGTGAACACACATTAATGTATTGGATTTTCAGGTCATAGATTAAAATGTTTAGAAAACAGATTTCTGGACATCATGCTATATGGATATATGGACATATATACATAACATGTTAGGGCTCTTTCACACTTGTGTTGTCCGGATCCGTCGTGTACTCCATTTGCCGGAGGTGCCCGCCGGATCCGTAACACCGTAAGTGAACTGAAAGCATTTGAAGACTGATCCGTCTTCAAAATGCGTTCAGTGTTACTATGGCACCCAGGACGCTATTAAAGTCCTGGTTGCCATAGTAGTAGTGGGGAGCGGGGGAGCAGTATACTTACCGTCCGTGCGGCTCCCGGGGCGCTCCAGAATGACGTCAGAGCGCCCTATGCGCATGGATGACGTGATCCATGCGATCACGTCATCCATGCGCGTGGGGCGCCCTGACGTCACTCTGAAGCGCCCCGGGAGCCGCTGCTCCCCACTACACTTTACCATGGCAAACAGGACTTTAGCGTCCTGGCAGCCATGGTAACCATTCAGAAAAAGCTAAACGTTGGATCCGGTAATGCGCCGAAACGACGTTTAGCTTAAGGCCAGATCCGGATTAATGCCTTTCAATGGGCATTAATTCCGGATCCGGCCTTGCGGCAAGTGTTCAGGATTTTTGGCCAGAGCAAAAAGCGCAACATGCTGCGGTATTTTCTCCGGCCAAAAAACGTTCCGGTCCGGAACTGAAGACATCCTGAACTTATTTCTCTCCATTCAGAATGCATGGGGATAATCCTGATCAGGATTCTTCTGGCATAGAGCCCCGACGACGGAACTCTATGCCGGAACCCAACAACTCAAGTGTGAAAGAGCCCTTAGACATACCAAAATTTACTCAAAGTACACAATATAAACAACTTTTCACATGGATTTTATTCGCTATTACACATATACTCATATTTTGTTACTAATGAGAATGAGACCCACTTATTATACTTGACAAATTTTGGAAATTAAAAACATGCATTCCTTTGGTAAACAAATTTCCGATATATATAAATGAGGTATTAGTACATATTTCACATACTGTGTTGAATAAACTATGTGTACGCAAAATATGTAAGCTTGCAACCCACGTCAAGGGTCCTCATTATCTTGCGAGTCCCTAAAAAAAAAATGAAAAAAGTAACTAAACTCAAACCATCCAGGTTAGGAAAATATACTGGCAAACACAAAAGTCCATGAATAGAGGACTACTGCCGAAAAGGAAAAGAACCGATAGGGGACATAAAATAATCTGAAAATAATTCACGCACTCTCAGTCCAGCAGATCCAGATCGTCCAAGTAGTAAAGTGTCTCTTGCTGATGGTGTACTGTAGACTTGGGCATCTTCATCAGGTGTGGCCTCATAGGTGCGTATGTAGTTATGCAGCACTACACATCCCTCGTCCCCTACAGCAACATAAGGCGCTGGTGGCCCAGTAAAGCCAGGAAGGTTTGCTGGCTGTGGTATGTCCAGTTGGTTGGACTGAAGCCAGCAACCCATTCTGGAAGCCCTGAAGATGCGAGCATCTGCAGAACTTCCATAGGACCCAATATCTACAATTATAAACCTGTAGTTTGTGTCAGCCAAGGCCAACAAAACTACAGAGAAAAACTGCTTATAATTATAGTATTGGAACCCTGAGTTCAGTGGCTTCTTAACCCGTATGTGCTTCCCGTCAAGGGCACCAATACAATTTGGGAATTGAGCCCTCTCCTGGAAGCCATGGGCTATATCAAGCCACTGCTGCCTGGTTGGTTGTGGCAGCACTGAAGCCTTCAGTGTCAACCAAATGGCGGAACATGTAGCCCGTACCACTCCAGCAATTGTGGAGGTGCCCATTTGAAAATCAAAATGTAAAGACAAAAAAGAAATTCCAGTCGCCAGATATCTGAAAAGAAAAATAAATTATAATTATACACTTTCATAGCATATGTTTATAAATCAAGCACATTACTTGGCATTATTTAATGCCAATGTGGCTGGTAAGTATTAAATGAAACGAGCACATAGTGGTATATTTTAAAGCTATGCTTTATATTCTTATATAAAACTAAATAAGGAATAGCATTTAGCTTCATAAAGTTCTAGACAATTAACATATACACACAGGTGAAGTGCATTTGAATTATTAACCCCTGCAGAACTGGATTCTGGTGTGACTAATCTAAGCACACACAGTATCACAAAAAATAAACGAGTTTAAATACAGGAATACTAAATTTACGTACTTAGGCATATAAGATGAAAAGTTTAGATGAAATACATAGCTCAGAAGCTGTGTTACATTTAGAACTGGCACTGGATGTGCCAAATTTATGGAAAGGCCTGCGCCTCTTTATAACCTCGGCGGATCCATCGCCAGATATGGGCCTTTATTAAGACCGGCGTCTAAAACATCTGTCTTAATAAATGTGTCCCTTATTATCAAAGTTATCTGAGAGCTCAAATCTCCTTGGTTTCCCATACTTTTGCAAGGTACTCCTTTCCTTTTTTTCAATCTAAAATTGTACACAGTAATTAGAGATGAGCAAATGGAAGTTGACAAAGTGGAATTCGATCCGAATTTCGGGAAAAATTTGATTGCCACCGAAGTCGAATTTCCTCACGCCTCGTGGTAACAAATTGTCTTTTTTCCCGAAATGGCTGCTGCACATGTTAGGACTTTGAGCAAAGAACTCTGGAAACGAGGGATCACTCACATTGCCATGCATGCAGCCAATCAGCAGCCAGCCAGCCCCTGTGATGTCACAGCCCTATAAATAGCCTCAACCATCTTGGATTCAGCCATTTTCCAGTGTAGTTAGTGCAGGGAGAGACATGAGCAGGTGCTAGGGACAGTATTAGGAAATACTTTATTGTGCTGAAAAAAAGATTTACAAGTTCAAGGAAAGATCATTCAAGGTGTAGGGAAAGGATAGGGAGGCATTATCTACACCAGGCATGCTCAACCTGCGGCCCTCTAGCTGTTTTAAAACTACAACTCCCACAATGCCCTGCTATAGGCTGATAGCTGTAGGCTGTTCGTACATGCTGGGAGTTGTAGTTTTGCAACAGCTGGAGGGCCGCAGGTTGAGCATGCCTGATCTACACTATAAAAGGAGAACAGGGTCTAATAGGGTAGTGTACAGCCTGGGTAATAGGAGCGATTCTATTACACCTTGCTGCACTAATTGGGGATCCAAATTGCTGTTATACTGCTGCTTTTAGGTTTGCACTATATGATAGCTCAGTAATTCCAGCAAACCTTGCTTGTTATTGGGGTTTAAGTGCTGTGTGATACAGGAACTATAGGAACTATTAATAGGAACTATACGTACGTCTTATTAGCCAATCAGCGGTGAACACACATTATTTTATAGACATTTTTGTGGTGTATTAAGAAAAAAAATTACATCTAATTAGCCATTCAGCGGTGAACGTACATTGTTTTATAGACATTTTTGTGATGTATTAATAAGAAAAAGAGGGGCGTGTTATTAGCCATTGAGCGCTGAACATACATTGTTTCATAGACATTTTTGTGGTGTATTATTAAGAGAAAAAAGGGTGTGTTATTAGCTGATCAGCAGTGAACTTCCATTGTTTTATAGACATTGTTGTGGTGTATTAATAAGAAAAAAAACAACTTGTTATTAGCCGTTTTGCAGTGAACGTACATTGTTTAAAGACATTTTTGTGGTTTATTAATAAGAAAAAAAGGGGCATGTTATTAGCCGTTCAGCGCTGAATGTACATTGTTTCATAGACATTTTTGTGGTGTATAGTGTTGAGCGAACAGTTCGAGCATAGTTCGGGTCCGTACCGAATTTTGGGGTGTTCGTGACACGGACCCGAACCCGAACTTTTTCGTAAAAGTTCGGGTTCGGGTTCGTCGTTCGGCATGTATTTTGGCGCATTTTGAAAGGCTGCAAAGCAGCCAATCAACATGCATCATACTACTTGCCCTAAGATGCCATCGCAGCCATGCCTACTATTGGCAAGGCTGTGATTGGCCAAGTGCAGCATGTGACTCAGCCTCTTTATAAGCTTGTGCGCACGTCGGGACGTGCTCACTCCCGATGTGAATAGAACAGGGATAGACGCAGCTGATGCTAGGGCGAGAATAGGCAGGGATAATTGAATAACTGGAAGCAAATTTCTCTCCTCCACCTGTGATTCATCTGAACAACTGCAGCTGAGCTGCTTTTTTGATAGGGATTGGCTATTTTTAGAGTGGCCAGAGTGATTTTTCCATCCACATGTACCTGGGCTGACCGCCGGCCGCCATTTTGCGACTTGTAGTGCTGCAGCAGAAGCTGCCACAGTGTGCATTCCAAAGCTCCAAACAAGTCAGACATCTACACCTGGGATTCAGACCAATAGCGATTTAGCAGCACAGTCCAAGGCTATTTTTTTTAAAGGTTGTGCAGACCATTTTGTGGCACATGTTACTGGGCTGATAGGCGGCGGCCATCTTGGGACTAGTGCTGCAGCACAATCTCTCCCAACGTCCATTAATCACTTGTAATAGTGGTCTGTGCCATAGAAATCCTACATCAGGGACTTGGGTGTGCTTGTGTCACCCCTACTAATACCAGTCCACCTGTAATCCATACAGTGAAAAGCCATAAAGTATTCCAGTGAGGGAATTTTTTTTTTATTTAAAAAAGGCCAAGTTAGTTTATCTGGCGTTCAATATACTAGATACAGTTAGGCCTGCGTTTCATACATCTGGAATTAGCAAACTAATGTGCTGGGGTTGGGAAAACATATATGTACCCATACTAGAATCTGTCAAAGAAAGCGGTACTCACATATAACAGTCATTCCATCTGTAATCCATACAGTCAAAAGACTGAAAGTATTCCAGTGAGGGAATTTTTTTTATTTAAAAAAGGCCAAGTTAGTTTATCTGGCGTTCAATATACTAGATACAGTTAGGCCTGCGTTTCATACATCTGGAATTAGCAAACTAATGTGCTGGGGTTGGGAAAACATATATGTACCCATACTAGAATCTGTCAAAGAAAGCGGTACTCACATATAACAGTCATTCCATCTGTAATCCATACAGTCAAAAGACTGAAAGTATTCCAGTGAGGGAATTTTTTTTTTTATTTAAAAAAGGCCAAGTTAGTTTATCTGGCGTTCAATATACTAGATACAGTTAGGCCTGCGTTTCATACATCTGGAATTAGCAAACTAATGTGCTGGGGTTGGGAAAACATATATGTACCCATACTAGAATCTGTCAAAGAAAGCGGTACTCACATATAACAGTCATTCCATCTGTAATCCATACAGTCAAAAGACTGAAAGTATTCCAGTGAGGGAATTTTTTTTTTATTTAAAAAAGGCCAAGTTAGTTTATCTGGCGTCCAATATACTAGATACAGTTAGGCCTGCGTTTCATACATCTGGAATTAGCAAACTAATGTGCTGGGGTTGGGAAAACATAAATGTACCCATACTAGAATCTGTCAAAGAAAGCGGTACTCACATATAACAGTCATTCCATCTGTAATCCATACAGTCAAAAGACTGAAAGTATTCCAGTGAGGGGATTTTGCTTATAAAAAATAATATATTTCATTGTGGTGCGAGTTGAATCGCAACAATGAAGAAAAATACTATTAAGGGACGAGGACGCGGTCGTGGTGGTGTCCGTGGAGCCTCTGTTGCTGGTAGAGGACGTGGCCGTTCGGCCCCAGGCGCACACAGTAGGGAACGAACTCCCTCAACTAGCCGGCAGAATGTACCGCAATATCTCGTGGGGCCCAATGCCGCTCTTAGGATGGTAAGGCCTGAGCAGGTACAGGCATTAATCGATTGGGTGGCCGACAGTGCTTCCAGCACGTTCACCACATGGTCTTCCACCCAGTCTTCTGCGGAAAGCGCACAGGTGGCACCTGAAAACCAAGCCCATCAGTCTGTCACATCACCCCCAAGCATATCAGGGAAACGGTCTGAGCCACAAGTTATGCAGCAGTCTCTTCTTCTGTTTGAAGACTCTGCTTCCAGGGTTTCCCAGGGGCGTCCACCTAGCCCTTCCCCAGTGGAGGAAGACATACCATGCACTGACGCACAACCACTTATGTCTCCAGATGAAGAGGACATGGGAATACCACCACAGCAGAGTCACCGACTCTCTGATGATGACGAAACACAGGTGCCCACTGCCGCGTCTTTTTGCAGTGTGCAGACTGAACAGGAGGAGGTCAGGGAGGGAGACTGGGTGGAAGACGATGCAGAGGACGATGAGGTCTTAGACCCCACATGGACTGAAGGTCGTGGCGATGACTTTCACAGTTCAGAGGAAGAGGTAGTTGTGAGACCGAGACAACAGCGAAGCCAAAGAGGGAGCAGGGGGCCAAAGCAGACGAGCCGCCGCCCCCAGAGTTCGCCTGCTACTGGACATCGCCAACAGGGACCCAGCCCCACAAAGGCAGCTTTAAAGAGTTCCCTGGCATGGCACTTCTTTAAACAATGTCCTACCGACAAGACCCGAGTGACTTGCACGCTCTGCCATCAGAGCCTGAGGCGAGGCATTAACGTTCTGAACCTCAGCACAACCTGCATGACCAGGCATCTACATGCAAAGCATGAACTGCAGTGGGGTACACACCTTAAAAACCAGGCACTCGCTGAGGCTCCCCCTGCTCCCTCTACCGCTGCTGCCTCGGCTTCCGCCTCGAGAGGAATGTTGCCACCTGCCGAGCAGCAAACAGAGGATGTGCCACCGACACCACCACCACCGCCACCGTCAACTAGCGTCTCCACTATATCACACAGCAGCGTTCAGCTCTCAATATCTCAAACCTTAGAGAGGAAGCGCAAATTCCCCCCGAGTCACCCTCGAGCCCTTGGCCTGAACGCCAGCATTTCTAAACTGCTGGCCTTTGAAATGCTGTCATTCCGGCTGGTGGACACAGACAGCTTCAAACAGCTGATGGCCATGGCTGTCCCGCAGTATGTGGTTCCCAGCCGCCACTACTTCTCCAAGACAGCCGTGCCTTCCCTGCACATGCAAGTGTCCGATAAAATCAAGTGTGCACTGCGCAACGCCATTTGTGGCAAGGTCCACCTAACCACAGATACGTGGACCAGTAAGCACGGCCAGGGACGCTATATCTCACTAACTGCACACTGGATGAATGTAGTGGCGGCTGGGCCCCCGGCGGACAGTTCCTTGGCGCACGTCCTTCCGCCCCCTAGGATCGCAGGGCATCATTCTCTGCCTCCTGTAGCCTCCTCCTCCTACTCGGCTTCCTCCTCCACTGCTTCCACCAGCTCATCCGGTCAGCCACACACCTTCACCACCAACTTCAGCACAGCCCGGGGTAAACGTCAGCAGGCCATTCTGAAACTCATATGTTTGGGGGACAGGCCCCACAGCGCAAAGGAGTTGTGGCGGGGTATTGAACAACAGACCGACGAGTGGTTTCTGCCGGTGGGCCTCAAGCCAGGCCTGGTGGTATGCGATAATGGGCGAAATCTCGTGGCAGCTCTGGGACTAGCCGGTTTGACGCACATCCCTTGCCTGGCGCATGTGCTGAACTTGGTGGTGCAGAGGTTCATTCACCACTACCCCAACATGTCAGAGCTGCTGCATAAAGTGCGGGCCGTCTGTGCGCGCTTCCGCCGTTCACATCCTGCCGCTGCTCGCCTGTCTGCGCTACAGCGGAACTTCGGCCTTCCCGCTCACCGCCTCATATGCGACGTGCCCACCCGGTGGAACTCCACCTTGCACATGCTGGAGAGACTGTGCGAGCAGCAGCAGGCCATAGTGGAGTTTCAGCTGCAGCACGCTCGCGTCAGTCGTACTGCCGAACAGCACCACTTCACCACCAATGATTGGGCCTCCATGCGAGACCTGTGTGCCCTGCTGCGCTGTTTCGAGTACTCCACCAACATGGCCAGTGGCGATGACACTGTTATCAGCGTTACAATACCACTTCTATGTCTCCTTGAGAAAACACTTAGGGCAATGATGTTAGAGGAGGTGGCCCAGGTGGAGGAGGAGGAGGAGGATGAGGGCTCGTTTCTAACACTTTCGGGCCAGTCTGTTCGAAGTGGCTCAGAGGGAGGTTTGTTTAAGCAGCAGAGGACAGGTTCACAAGTCGCCAGCCAAGGCACTGTACTGGAGGACGAGGAGGATGAGGAGGTGGAGGGGGACGAGGATGACGCAAGTTCACAGCAGGGTGGCAGCCCAGGCCCATCACTGGTGCGTGGCTGGGGGGATACGGTGGACGATGACGATACGCCTCCCACAGAGGACAGCTTGTCCTTACCCATGGGTAGCCTGGCCCACATGAGCGAATATATGCTCCAATGCCTGCGCAACGACAGCAGAGTTGCCCACGTTTTAACGTGTGCAGACTACTGGGTGGCCACCCTGCTGGATCCCCGGTATAAAGACAATGTGCCCACTTTAATTCCTGAACTGGAGCGCGACCGTAAGATGCGCGAGTACAAGCGCACGCTGATAGAGGCGCTCTTGAGAGCATTCCCACATGTCACAGGGGAACAGGTGGAAGGTGAAGGCAGAGAAGTGGCAAGAGGTCGCCAACGCAGCTGTGTCACGGCCAGCTCATCTGAGGGCAGGGTTAGCATGGCAGAAATGTGGAAAAGTTTTGTCTCCACGCCACAGCTATCTGCACCGACACCTGATACGGAACGTGTTAGCAGGAGGCAGCATTTCACTAACATGGTTGAACAGTATGTCTGCACACCCCTCCACATCCTGACGGATGGTTCGGCCCCATTCAACTACTGGGTTTCGAAATTGTCCACGTGGCCAGAGTTAGCATGTTATGCCTTAGAGGTGCTTTCCTGCCCGGCGGCCAGCGTTTTATCTGAACGCGTATTCAGCACGGCAGGGGGCGTCATTACTGACAAGCGCAGCCGCCTGTCCACAGCCAACGTGGACAAGCTGACCTTCATAAAGATGAACCAGGCATGGATCCCACAGGACCTGTCCCTCCCTTGTGCAGAGTAGTCCTTATTAACTGCCTAAAACATGTCTTGTTGTGCTACGGGCCACTTCTTTATTTGATACAAATTTTATGAAACCCACAGTTGAATGAAACTCTTCTCTGTCTGGGCGCCGGGGCCTAACCAGATGAAAGTGGCCGGTTAAACTAACGGGTGACATGAAGCCATAACCTCTGCCATGCTACCTCTGTCTTCTGTCTGGGTGCTGAGGCCTAAGTCAAATAAAGCGGTCTTCTGCTGTGCTGGGGGATATGAAGCTAATCTCTGACCTCTCTCCTCTGTCTGGGTCCAAAGGCCTAAATCACTGAAAGAGGCCTTCTCCTGTGGTGTGTGATATGATGCCAGAATATGTGCTGTGGGGCCTCTCTCCTCTTCCTGGGTGCAGGGGTCAAATAAACTAAATTGTGGCCTACTCCTGTGGTGGTTGATATGATGCCTGATTCTCTGATGTGGAACCTCTCTCCTCTGTTTGGGTGAAGGGGTCAAAGTAACTAAATGGTGGCTTCTCCTGTGGTGGCTGATATGATGCCAGAATATGTGCTGTGGTGCCTCTCTCCTCTTCCTGGGTGCAGGGGTCAAAGTAACTCAATGGTGGCTTCTCCTGTGGTGGCTGATATGATGCCAGAATATGTGCTGTGGTGCCTCTCTCCTCTGTCTGGGTCCAAAGGCCTAAATCACTGAAAGAGGCCTTCTCCTGTGGTGTGTGATATGATGCCTGAATATGTGCTGTGGTGCCTCTCTCCTCTTCCTGGGTGCGGGGGTCAAAGTAACTCAATGGTGGCTTCTCCTGTGGTGGCTGATATGATGCCAGAATATGTGCTGTGGTGCCTCTCTCCTCTTCCTGGGTGCGGGGGTCAAAGTAACTCAATGGTGGCTTCTCCTGTGGTGGCTGATATGATGCCAGAATATGTGCTGTGGGGCCTCTCTCCTCTTCCTGGGTGCAGGGGTCAAAGTAACTCAATGGTGGCTTCTCCTGTGGTGGTTAGTATGATGCCAGAATATGTGCTGTGGGGCCTCTCTGCTCTTCCTGGGTGCAGGGGTCAAAGTAACTCAATGGTGGCTTCTCCTGTGGTGGCTGATATGATGCCAGAATATGTGCTGTGGTGCCTCTCTCCTCTTCCTGGGTGCGGGGGTCAAAGTAACTCAATGGTGGCTTCTCCTGTGGTGGCTGATATGATGCCAGAATATGTGCTGTGGTGCCTCTCTCCTCTTCCTGGGTGCAGGGGTCAAAGTAACTAAATGGTGGCTTCTCCTGTGGTGGTTGATATGATGCCTGATTCTCTGCTGTGAAACCTCTCTCCTCCATCTGGGTGTAGGGGTCAAAGTCTTTCAAAGTCGCCTTCTCCTGTGCTGATTGATATAAAGCTGATGGTTGTGCCATCTGACATGGTTGCCAGGGTCTGATTCAATGGGGGCCTACTCCTGTGGTGGGTGATCTAAATGCCTGATTCTCTGCTGTAAAACCTCTCTCCTCCGTCTGGGTGTAGGGGTCAAAGTCTTTCAAAGTCGCCTTCTCCTGTGCTGATTGATATGAAGCTGATGGTTGTGCCATCTGACATGGTTGCCGGGGTCCCATTAAATTGGGGCCTACTCCTGTGGTGGGTGATCTAAATGCCTGATTCTCTGCTTTGAAACCTCTCTCCTCCGTCCGGGTGTAGGGGTCAAAGTCTGTCAAAGTCGCCTTCTCCTGTGCTGATTGATATAAAGCTTATGCTTGTGCCATCTGACATGGTTGCCGGGGTCTGATTCAATGGTGGCCTACTCCTGTGGTGGGTGATCTAAATGCCTGATTCTCTGCTGTGTAACCTCTCTCCTCCGTCTGGGTGTAGGGGTCAAAGTAACTAAATGGTGGCCTACTCCTGTGGTGGGTGATATGATGCCTGGTTCTCTGCTGTGGGACCTCTCTCCTTTGTCTGGGTGCTGTGGTCAAAATAATAGTAAGTGACCTTCTCCATTGGTGGGTGACTTGAAGCCTGATTCTGTGCTATGGGACCTCACTCCAATTAATATTGTTTAATTTTTATTTATTTTATGTTAACTCATCATTTCCCTATCTACATTTGTTTGCAGGGGATTTAACTACATTTTGCTGCCTTTTGCAGCCCTCTAGCCCTTTCCGGGTGTGTTTTACAGCCTTTTTAGTGCCCAAAAGTTCGGGTCCCCATTGACTTCTATGGGGTTCGGGTTCGGGATGAAGTTCGGGTCGAGTTCGGATCCCGAACCCGAACATTTTTCGAAAGTTCGGCCGAACTCGTCGAACCCGAACATCCAGGTGTTCGCTCAACTCTAGTGGTGTATTAATAAGAAAAAAAAGTGCATGTTATTAGCCGATCAGCGGTGAACTTACATTGTTTTATAGACATTGTTGAGGTGTATTAATAAGAAAAAAAAGGACTTGTTATTAGACGTTTTGCAGTGAACGTACATTGTTTCATAGACATTTTTGTGGTGTATTAATAAGAAAAAATAAGGGCGTGTTATTAGCTGTTCAGCGGTGAACGTACATTGTTTCCATAGACATTTCTGTGGTGTAGTAATAAGAAAAAAAGTGCGTGTTATTAGACGTTTTGCTGTGAACGTACATTGTTTCATAGACATTTTTGTGTTGTATAAATAAGAAAAAAAAGGGTGTGTTATTATTAGTGATGAGCGGGAGGTGCCATATTCGATTAACTGTATAAGGTAACTTTCCTATTGGTCGGCTATGGCTAATATGTGTATTTTACGAATATTCGCTATATTGCTATAACTTTGTTTTTTAGAATATTCGTAATATTCTAAAAAACAAAGTTATAGCAATATAGCGAATATTTGTAAAATACACAAATAGACTGTAATTTAGCTAATATAGTGCTATAATCTTTTTTTTATAGTCTAATTTTTTTTGTCTCTTGTGAACTTCAGATTTAGAAAAAATGTGCACCATTAAAAAAAAATACTATAGCACTATATTAGCTAAATTGCAGTCTATATGTGTATTTTACGAATATTCGCTATATTGCTATATATTATTGTTTTAGAATATGACAAATGTGACGAATATTCTAAAAGAACTAAGTTATAGCAATATAGCGAATATATTCGTTATTTCGAATATTCGTCTTTTTTTTTTTCAATGTGTACTGTTATTTGCACTTTGGCATACTTCTTCCAATCCCGACAAGCGTCCCCGTCACCATGGGAACGCCTGTGGGTTAGAATATACCATCGGATCTGAGTTTTCACGATCTCAGGGAAAACTCAGATACGATGGTATTTTCTAACCCACAGGCGTTCCCATGGTGACGGAGACACTTGTCAGGGAGGAGTATGCGAACAACTGTACAGAATGAAAAAAAAAAAGGCGAATATTCTAAATAAGGAATATGTTCTCTATATTGCTATTTATTTGTTTTTTAGAATATTTGTCTTTTTTTTTTTCAATGTGTACTGTTATTTGCACTTTGGCATACTCCTTCCCGACAAGCGTCCCCGTCACCATGAAAACATGATTCCTTCCTGCTTAAGTTGCTTGTGGGCCAATGACTCATTGACCCACAAGAAAGAAACAGGGAGGAATCATGTTTTCAGATGAATATATAGCACTATATTCGAAGTATTCGCGAATTAGCGAAGTTGCGATATTCGAGATTAATATTCGCTAGTCGAATATTCGCGCTCAACACTAGTTATTAGCTGTTCAGCTGTGAACATGCATTTTTTCATAGACATTTTTGTGGTGTATTAATAAGAAAAAAAAAGGTGTGTTATTAGCCATTCAGTGGCGAACGTACAGTACAGACCAAAAGTTTGGACACACCTTCTCATTCAAAGAGTTTTCTTTATTTTCATGACTATGAAGGCATCAAAACTATGAATTAACACATGTGGAATTATATATATAACAAACAAGTGTGAAACATCTGAAAATATGTCATATTCTAGGTTCTTCAAAGTAGCCACCTTTTGCTTTGATTACTGCTTTGCACACTCTTGGCATTCTCTTGATGAGCTTCAAGAGGTAGTCCCCTGAAATGGTTTTCACTTCACAGGTGTGCCCTGTCAGGTTTAATAAGTGGGATTTCTTGCTTTATAAATGGGATTGGGACCATCAGTTGCATTGAGGAGAAGTCAGGTGGATACACAGCTGATAGTCCTACTGAATAGACTGTTAGAATTTGTATTATGGCAAGAAAAAAGCAGCTAAGTAAAGAAAAACGAGTGGCCATCATTACTTTAAGAAATGAAGGTCAGTCAGTCAGCCGAAAAATTGGGAAAACTTTGAAAGTAAGGGCTATTTGACCATGAAGGAGAGTGATGGGGTACCGCGCCAGATGACCTGGCCTCCACAGTCACCGGACCTGAACCCAATCGAGATGGTTTGAGGTGAGCTGGACCGCAGAGTGAAGGCAAAAGGGCCAACAAAAGCTAAGCATCTCTGGGAACTCCTTCAAGACTGTTGGAAGACCATTTCAGGTGACTAGCTCTTGAAGCTCATCAAGAGAATGCCAAGAGTGTGCAAAGCAGTGATCAAAGCAAAAGGTGGCTACTTTGAAGAACCTAGAATATGACATATTTTCAGTTGTTTCACACTTGTTTGTTATGTATATAATTCCACATGTGTTAATTCATAGTTTTGATGCCTTCATAGTCATGAAAATAAAGAAAACTCTTTGAATGAGAAGGTGTGTCCAAACTTTTGGTCTGTACTGTACATAGTTTCATAAACATTTTTGTGGTGTATTAATAAGAAAAAAAAGTATGTCTAATTAACCGTTTTGCAGTGAACGTATTTTACAGTATGTCAGACAGACAAGTTGCAGGCCCTTCAAAGGGAACGGGCAGTGGCTAAAATGTTTCTGGTGCAAGCACAAGTAGCAGAAAATGAAGGGGGGTGGCAGCAGGAGTCACAACGAAAGGCCTGAGCTCCCAGTGTCATCTATCGGTCGTGTTTGACCAGCAACCCAGTGGTGCTTGAATGGTTCATCTTCGGCGAAAGTGACATCAGACACCCCCAGCCAAGAGTCGGTGGGTTTCTCTGACACGACGCTTAGTTGGCATGGCCTGGGAGTAGGTCCTGTGCCTCCAACTGTCCTCAACCTACTTCTGTCATTTTCTTTTCCCTCTGCGCGAGAAGTATTATATGCCGTAGGCTCGGCTCCACTTTTCAGCGAGGATGAGCTACTAGAGGACGCTACCCAGCCAAGAACTGGAGGAGACATCTGCCGTTTCCTCCGGTAGGCGGGAAAGTAGTAATTATGAGAGTTGTGTGGGAGCTGGTGTTGTGAGCGGTAATGCTTTTGGCCCTGAGACCTTTGAGGGGGACATCAGTGACGTGCAGACAGTAGCGGATGATGATGATGATGTAGCCGATCGCACTTGGGAGCCGGGTGAAGAAGGTGCTTCATCATCATCAGGAAAAGAGAGTGGCAGCTTGCGTGTGAGACAGCGGCTGAGCCAGCAAGGTGGTAGCGTGGCCATGAGTCAGCAGGGTGGCAGCAGTGGGAGGTAGGGAGCTAAACGTGCCCGGGTAGACCGCCCACTTCGCAGGAGCCTACCTGTCCAGAAAGTAGTGTTGCAGGGGTTCACGGAGGCAGCGGTAGCAGGCAGTCAGCGCGGAGTGTTGGGTGAAAAATGCCATACTCACCGGTCTGGCAGTTTTTTGTCAAGCCGTCGGAGGAGGTAAACATGGCCATTTGCCAAATCTGTGGGCATAAGATGAAGCGTGGCCAGGGTGCCAATGTTGGTACCACGGCCCTGCATCAACACACGCAGCATCACCAGAAAGTGGCGAGGTTGAACCGTGGTGCTAATGTAGTGGTCCAGCCTGCCTCAGCAACCTCTGCATCACCCAGTGGCCGGCACCCCTTTTCCGTAAGTCAAGGCTCCACCACCTCAGCCGAAGGGAGCAGTCTGTCCTTCCCATCATCTACTGGTCCTGATGCTCCTGCTCCTCGTTATCTAACTCTTCATCAGTCATTTCATCAGAAATCAATCACCGAAGTGATTGCCAAGAGACGACAGTATGCGTGCACTCATCCAACAGCGCAGAAGCTGAACGTGCTCCTGGCCAAATTTGCTGGTGCTGCAGTCCCTCCCTTTCCAAGTGGTGGACTCTGCACCTTTCAGAGAACTGATGTCTTGTGCTGAGCCAAGGTGGAGAGACCCAAGCCATCATTTCTTTGAAAAAAGGTAGTACCAGCCCTGCACTCCTACTGTATGTTGAACAGAAAGTTGGCCAGTCCTTGTGCCTGACGGTATAAGCCAAAGTGCACGGCAGTGCCACCGTGTGGAGCTATAACTACAGTGAAGGACAATATAAAATGGGTAAATGTGGTTCCTGCCCAGCCACACCAGCAACTTGGTCAGGTGACGCCTCTGCCATCTCCACGTTCTCACGCCGTTGGTCCTGCGACAATGTCCACCTCTGTTTCCTCATCCTCCACCGTGTCCTCAGCCTCTACTGCAGAGACAATTCACAGTGCTCCTCCAGCATACCACGTGTGCAGGGCACGACGGTGTCATTCTGTTCTGCACGTAGTTTGCCTGGGTGAATGGAGTCACACAGGGCAGGAACTTCTCTGCGTCCTTCATCAAGAAATAGAATCCTGGCTTTCTCCTGTCCAACTCAAAATGGGAACCATGGTCACCGACAATGGGAAGAACATGGTGTCTGAGCTGTGGGGTGAGCCATGCGCCCTGCATGGTGCACATGTTCAATCTGTTTGTCAAGAGGTTCCTGGAGTCTTCCACCCATCTGCAAGACATCCTGAAAATGACCAGGAAACTGTACATGCACTTCAGCCACTCTTACACTGAAAAGCACACCCTCCTTGAGCTGCAAAGGCAGAATGGCGTTCTCCAACATCGGCTGATATGCGACATTTCCACCCTCCATATGTTAGACCGACTATATGAACAGAGAAAGGCCATAAATAATTTCTTGATGATACAGGCGGACAGAGGTATTCCTCTTTGTAACATCAATGTGAGCCAGTGTCAGCTCATACGTGAAACCTGCCGTTTGCTTGGGCCCTTTGAGGAGGCCACTTTATTTGTCAGTCGCCAGGACTATGGGATGAACTTCATTTCAGTGCTTCATGTTCTGGAACAGATGCTGCTAAATCTGGCTGGACAGGGGACAGGAGACGTGGCGACAACATCTCACAGCCACATGAGCTCTCTAGCGGCTGAACTAGAGGAGGAGGCGGAGGACATTCGAGCACAAGCAATGCATAGAGAAATGGGTGGTTTTTCTACACACGTGACAGGAGAGGAGGAGCAGCCAGAGGAGCTACAGGGCGATGAGGAAGACTAGGCAGATGACCCAGACACACCATGGCAGTATGCAGTGGAGATGGAGGCAGGGAGTCCCTTCGAGTCACTTGTGCAAATAGCCCGATGCATGCTCAGTTGCTTGCGTAGTTATAGCCAAATTGTCATCATTCGGCAGAGGGATAACTATTGGCTCTCTACCATGTTATACCCTCGCTACCAGTCCAACTACTGAACTACTATTGAGACATCCTATGTAGTCAGTTGGCTGCTGTTCATGTATTCCATCGCCCATCCTCACAAAGGTCTGACCGGGGGGCCCTTTGCACTCACGATCCACTGCTATGGCTGCTGGGCGGGGGAACAGGAGCAGTACCAGCTTAATCATTAGCAACTTAAGTCTAAAGTCGCTGATGAGCAGTTTTCTTTACCCGCCTAGTTAAGAAACTACTCACCAGCAGCAGCAGGTAGACATGGAGCAAAACCTGAAACAGCAGGTTGTGGCATACTTGGAGTGCACCCTGCCATCCCACATTGAAGATCCCCTTAACTACTGGGCAGCCAAACTCGATTTGTGGCTGCAACTGGCCGAGTTTGCCCTGGACAAGCTTTTCTGCCCGGCCAGCAGTGTGGCATAAGAGCAGGTGTTTAGTGTGGCGCGGGCCATAGTTTCCCCAAGGAGAACTCGTCTGCCCACCCAAAATGTGGAGAAACTGATCTTTGTGAATATGAATCAGGTGTGCCACACTTAAACATTGTCAAAAGTGACCTGTTTCTTCTGGCTACCTGCTTCAGCTACTATTCTGATGCTGCCACCTGCCTAATGCCACACACATGCTGCCAGGTACTCCTACTGCCACCCACCATCTTCAGCTGGTACTAGTCCTACCCCCCACCTCTACACTCTGTCACTGGGCCACTCTGTGGTCTCCCCATGCTGTTGCCACCTCACCACTTTGTGGTCTCCTCATGCTGCTGCCAACTCACCACTCTGTGGTCTCCTCATGCTGCTGCCAACTCACCACTCTTTGTCACTGGGCCACTCTGTGGTCTCCTCATGCTGTCACCTCACCACTCTCTGGTCTCCTCATGCTGCTGCCACCTCACCACTCTGTGGTCTCCTCATGCTGCTGCCACCTCATCACTCTGTGGTCTCCTCATGCTGCTGCCAACTCACCACTCTTTGTCACTGGGCCACTCTGTGGTCTCCTCATGCTGTCACCTCACCACTCTCTGGTCTCCTCATGCTGCTGCCACCTCACCACTCTGTGGTCTCCTCATGCTGCTGCCACCTCATCACTCTGTGGTTTCCTCATGCTGCTGAATGTCCCGCTCTCAAAACACTGACTATGTGTGGTTCTAATCGGACAGCTAAACACTTGTCAGAAACTCCAGTAAACAGAAGCCCACTGCTTGTGTTGTCTACCAAAGTAATCCAACTTTATTTTACTTTATTTTTGTGAAACTGAAATACAATACAATAACAACATATCAGTATACATAGAATAAACTAGTATAGCATAAGTAACAGATAACACCACAGGAAGGCACTTACAGGTGATGATGTCTCAAGCCCCATGGGAGAAAAGCAGGCAGGCTACATCCATAGAGAATAGTAATCTAAAATGGCTGAAGACCCTTCCTAGACCAAGTGATTTTAATAACCTGGTTAAAGCTGCTACACACTTTTGCCACTAGATGGCAGTGATAAACTACATAACCTATATAAGGGTACTTTCACACTTGCGTTGTTTGATTCCGGCAGGCAGTTCCGTTGCCTGAACTGACTGCCTGATCAGGCAAACTGTATGAAAACGGATGTCTTTTTTTCTGACTGATCAGGAATTTTTCAGACTGATCAGGATCCTGATCAGTCTAAAAAATGCCTGATCAGTCAGAAAAATGCATTGCAATACCAGATCCGTTTTTCTGGTATCATCAGGCAAAACGGATCCGGTATTTTTTTTTCCTCATTTTTAAAGGTCTGCGCATGCGCAGAGTGGAAAGACGGATACGGTATTCCGGTATTTTGAATGCCGGATCTGGCACTAATACATTCCTATGGAAAAAAATGCTGGATGCGGCATTCAGGCAAGTCTTCAGTTTTTTTCGCCGGAGATAAAACCGTAGCATGCTACGGTTTTCTCTTTTGCCTGATCAGTCAAAATGACTGAACTGAAGACATCCTGATGCATCCTGAACGGATTGCTCTCCATTCAGAATGCATGGGGATATGCCTGATCAGTTCTTTTCCGGTATAGAGCCCCTGTGACGGAACTGTATGCCGGAAAAGAAAAACGCTAATGTGAAAGTAGCCTAAGTAACTATAATTTAATTAGCCTGAAAAGGCAGCACACGCCCTGCCTGATATAATACATTATATCACTACCTATACATATTTACTGTACAGGGAAAACACACTAATAAGAAAATACATTCCCGACTAGAACTGGTAACATAAATATAACATGAGTCCACAATATCAGTGTCTCTTGGCTGTGGTACTTCAAGCTGGTAGCCCACATGAAGAAATAGTTTTGCCCATAAACCCATCTTCGGATTGAAGAAGCCGCACTAGGCCAAACTATCTCCAATGCCATTTGTAATCCAAAGGATGGAATTTGACTCATGGCGAATGTCACGTCTGAAAGTTATCAGTGACAAGCTCTATGTTATGTATTGTGCCAGCAACATAATAGAAATACCTATTCAAAGGAGAACAATGACATCTGAAACTGGTCTGACGTACACTTTAGCAGTCCCTTGTTTTGTCACTTTGACTTTAACCTTTCTGACATTACCATCTTTACTTGTCAATGTATTTATGACAATTCCCATAGGTCAGTTGTTTCTGCTTTCTTGACTATCTTTCAATAATACGTTTCCATCTTTGACATTGGGCCTGGTCTCAGTCCATTTCTTGCGACTTTGTAAGGTAAACAGGTATTCTCTCCTCCATCTCTTCCAAAATGTATCAGCCAGGCACTGGACTTGTGTCCATTGCTTTACATGAAGTTCTGTTGTACTAACGTTCCCACAAGGGGCCGATAAAGAGTCTACCTTTTGGGTCAAGAGCATAGCAGGAGTAAGAACTGTTTGATTATCTGGATCTGTCTGATACAGAAAAGGTGGGCCTGAGAACCATATAGAGTTCTGAAGGAAAGCTATCTGTGTAGGCCTGGTAGCATAATCTGCAGGATTTTGTTCTGAGTGCACATAGAACCATTGCTCTGGACGGGTTGTTTGTCTGATCCTATTCACCTGATTGGAAACATATAAGAAGAATCTCTTTGTAGTGTTGCAGATATAGCCTAAAACTGTTTTACTGTCTGTAAAGAATTTCATAGCATCTAGGCTTAGGTCTATCTCGTCTCTGACTAGTAGAGATGGCCTTGCGGTTCGCTTAGGGGTCGGTTCGCGGTGAACTTTGCTTGTTCGCTGTTCGCCGAACATGCGAACATATGGCGATATTCGCACCTGCCATATTATTTTATATTGTAAAGAACTTTGACCCATGACACATCCATCAGGGGGTACAGGACAGCCAATTGAGACATTTCAGCTCATGGACATACCCCCTACTTTATAAATAGACCTGATGTGGCTGCCATTTTACATTCTGTCTTTTGTTAGTGTAGGGAGAAGTTGCTGTGTGGAGCAGGGACAGACTGTTAGTGACACAAATCGCTAGCTAATAGGTCCACAAAAGTCCTTTTAAGGACTGGTATAGGTGTACTATTGTTTGGTGTGCAGTATATAGGGGTGTAATATACTTATAATATACTTTCTAATATAGAAAGCATATTATAGTGGATTTGTATTGTGCAGCATTGATACTGGTAAGCGGTTCTGCAGCGATACTACAACTACAAAGAGTGACAAACGCAATTAGAAAAAAGTATTATAACTGTTGTGATATACCAGTGTCCCTCCAAAACGACAGATTGAAGCGGGATGTTATATAACAATATACTTTCATAATAGTGTATTTGGGCATTGCAAAATTGAGCCTCTTTCACTGCGTTACCTCTGCTACACACAGTGACAAACGTTACTGGAAAAAAGTATTATAACTGGTGTGATATACCAGTGGCCCCCCAAAACAACAGATTGAAGCAGGGTGTTGTAACGGATCTCCTGGCACCCCGAATGGGTACCTCTGTTGATGGATGCTCCTAGTGATTCCCGAGGACTCCAAGCACTCCGCTCTACACCGTAAACACCACAGGAACAAGGAACAGGAACAGCTCTTACAAGAGCTAGGAAATATAGCTAGGGGAGCGTATAGCAATCCCCACACACATGAGACGAGGCTCTATGGTGAATGTAAAACAGGAACTCTTTAATGGGAGATTTTTCAGCCTTTTATGCAGGTCTCCTAGCAAGGGACACTCACCCTGGGGACCTTGTAGAAGACTGTGACAGTTTATATATTAGCCAATCACATGCATTTACAGTATTGAAACCTTCCCAGCAATTGTACACAAAACCCCCTTCCCTCTGTCTGTAACGCAATCAGCAAAATACAATGGGCATTGTCTTTGACGCAATCAACAAAATACAGTTACCAAAACACAATAGGCTCTGCCTGTGATACCAAACAGACTCACTCACAGGCAGAAAACACACATTTTTCAGAAAACACAGAAAACAACTCAAAACCCCACATATCCCCATAATTTATACATCCATGGATAGCTCTGATCTGGGTGAACAACATATCCAAAAATCACCCAGATCCGAGCAGGGGTTCCCAAATTCCATGGAAGTCCCATTTGGCTGACAGCAAGCATGACTTTCCTGCCCAAATCAGTTCCACAGTCTTTCTTCTCCTTCAAAGTTAGTATATGGGCCATAATCCTGAGGCAAAAGGCTGGCAAACAGGCCCCTCCAAAACCCAGTGGCGAGGTTACACATCTCCCACTCCCAGGGAAGACTAACCAGATACCTGACCTCACGCCGGTCAGTACCTGAGTTAGTCTGGCAGTCCACCCATAACCAAATACTGGACCTGTTGAATTTGGTAGCCTGTCTCTGTCCAGTGAATCCACCAAGGTTATGTTGGTAACTGGTACTCCGGGTCTCTGTGTTGCTCCCTGGCTTGGAGTGGAGGTTGCTTTGTGGGCAGGGATCAGCGGTACTCTGCCCTGGTGCCAGCTCATCAGCTATGCTAGTCTGTTCAGGCTCTGGACAAGAGGATAGGGGAGGGCAGAGGCCGACTGCGCTCTGCCCAGATGCCAGCTTTTCCGCTGGGTTGGGTCAGGGAATCCTACCCCCAGGACCTTGTTAAATATCGGCTGTGGAGAGGAAGAATCGCTTACCTCCTCCTCCTGGCATTCCTGCGGGGTTGGTGGGGGATCTGTACCGGTCGTCCAGCATCCCGGTAGGCCTGGTGCAGAGGCCGCGGTCCCATCTGCACCATCGGAGTTAAGGGTGCTGCCCCCCTGTGGTTGGGGAGAGAGACCGATTGTCTCTTCTCCCTTTACAGCACACTGCTACTGGGGAGTCAGACCGACTGTCTCGACTCTCAGTAACGCTGCCTGGTGCTGGGTAGTGGGTGCGACCATCTCCACTCCTAGTAATGCTGGTTGCTGCAGGGACGGGGGACCGACAATCTCCTCTCCCTGTGATCCTGTCTTCCGCTGGGGAGAGAGACCGGTTGTCATCTCTCCCTGTAAGGTAAGCTGCCGATGGGGGAGTCAGACCGACTGTCTGGACTCTGGGTAACGCTGTCTGTAGTTGGGGATCTGGGCCGGCTGCCCAGCATCCTTGTAGGGCCGGTGGAGAGACTTCTGTCCCATCTCTATCTGCCGTCAGGAGGTCTTCCCAGAACCAGTCGATGAAGTTCCCTACTTTGGGAGTTGGTAGGGAAGCAGGGGGTATCGCCGCCAAGTCTTCCCAGTTGTAGGGGGGCAGATCTGGCTCTGCTAGTCGGGTAGGTTGGGGATGAACAGAGCTGAGGAGGTGTTGGTAGGTCTGCTCCAGCTCCCACTCCCTTGTTACCAGGTGGGTCATGTCTTTGCTCACCTCCCATCCACCAGCATAAACATGCATGCCCATCCGGTAGTCGTAGATGTCCCAAAACCTAGACTGCTTTGTGCTGCTGAGATCAATGTCCTCCTCCAAGGCATCCCATAGTAATCCAGGTCCATCATAATCCTTCCCTTCAGGTAAGTCGTGCTCGGCCGTCCAGTGGGAATGTTGAATGACATGCCACCTTAGGGCCCGGTAAGCGTCCTCTAGCCAAAGCTCCTTACATACCAGGCTCTGGAGCTCTGTTACCCACACATCCAGGGGCTGCTCTTCCAAAAGACTCATCCGCATCGCCACACGCTTCTGTAGCCGCTGCTCATAACTGGGGAGACTCTCACCTCACCGCCGCTGGGCATTTTCCAGGTCATCATACCAGACTTCCTTTCTGTCTGCATCCCTGTAGTCTGCGGCTGCTTCCTCGTCGTCGTCATGGAACACTGTTCGAAGACTAGTTGATTCTATCCTGCTGTATCCCGGGGCGTTGCCCTCAATTTTGTAAATCCATGAACGGTGTCTCCGGGCTGCTTCTTCTCTCACTAGGACTCCATCCCACTGCTGCCACAACTGTAACGGATCTCCTGGCACCCCGACTGGGTACCTCTGTTGATGGATGCTCCTAGTGCTTCCCGAGGACTCCAAGCACTCCGCTCTAAACCGTAACCACAACAGGAACAAGGAACAGGAACAGCTCTTACAAGAGCTAGGAGTTATAGATAGAGGAGTATACAGTGTATAGCAATCCCCACACACATGAGACGAGGCAATATGGTGAATGTTTATATATTCGCCATTCACATGCATTTACAGTATTGAAACCTTCCCAGCAATTGTACACAAAACCCCCTTCCCTCTGTCAGTAACGCAATCAACAAAATACAATGGGCATTGTCTTTGACGCAATCAACAAAATACAATTACCAAAACACAATAGGCTCTGCCTGTGATACAATTACCAAACATAATTGGGTAACTTAATCACTCACAGGCAGAAACACACATTTTTCCCAAAACACAGAAAACACCTCAAAACCCCACATATTCCCATAATTTATACATCCATGGATAGCTCTGATCTGGGTGAACAACATATCCAAAAATCACCCAGATCCGAGCAGGGGTTCCTGAATTCCATGGAAGTCACATTTGGCTGACCGCAAACATGGCTTTCCTGTCCAAATCAGTTCCACAGATTTAGGCTGTGCGGCCGGTCTGTCTTCTCCTTCAAAGTTAATATATGGGCTGGAAAACAGGCCCCACCAAAACCCAGTGGCGAGGTTATTTTCGCCACAGGTGTTATATAACAATATACTTTCATAATAGTGTATATGGGTACTGCAAATTTATTTATTTATTTGGTTTTGCTGCGTTCCCTCTGCTACACACATTGACAAACGTTACTGGAAAAAAAGTATTATAACTGGTGTGATAGACCAGTTGCCCCCCAAAATGACAGATTGACGCGGAGTGTTATATAACAATATACCTTCATAATAGTGTATTTGGGTACTGCAGAATCTTTGTCTATTTTGCTGCGTTCCCTCTGCTACACACAGTGACAAACGGTACTGGAAAAAAAGTATTATAACTGGTGTGATAGACCAGTGGCCCCCCAAAACGACAGATTGGCAATGGATTGATGGCATCTGGCACTTGTACGTCCAAAGTATGGTCAGCAGGTAGTTTACCTTGTCGTCCAAACATGAGATAGTAAGATGTATACCCCGTGGAACAGTGAATGGTATTATTATAGGTATACAATCAATTGGTGTAGTGGTCAATGATGGTAATAGCGTATGTGTAACCTGAGCAACTTGGTTCCAGCTTCACATGGTCAATTGCAACAATCTCCAATGGTTTTTGGCTTACAATAGAATGCAAGGGTGCTTTTTGGTCATGCTTTTCACCTCGTCCAATAGCACAGGCGGAACACTCTCGACACCACTTCTCAATGTCTTCTCGCATTCCAATCCAATAGAATCGTCTACGGGCGGTAGCTTCTGTCTTCTGCACGCCAAAGTGTCCTGATTTGACATGGTACGTCTCAAGAATGATGCTTGCATCCCGACGGGGGATTAGGATTTGGTATACCCTGTCATAGGTAACTGGATCCAGACTTCTTCTCAATAGTAGGCCCTTCTGCAGAAAGAAAGAGTTGTTTTCGGTGTCTCCACAGCTTCAACAGTTCTGGGTCTGCATTTCTTCTGCGGATTCTCTCAGGTGTTCTTCCACTGGTGAGGAAGTCATGTAATTCTCTGATTACTCTACTTTCTGACTGAAGTTTGATCCATCTTTCCTTTTCAATTTGAGATTCTGGATTGTTCTGTAGATGGGGATTTAGGTGTCACAATTAGACAGTTGAGAAGCTCTGACAGGAGCCTTTCAGATCCTCCTCCTTGAATTTCTTTGTTTTGATTTAGTTTCTCACCTCGTTAGTCTATCTCAGCTGTCATGCTGTTGGACTGATTGCTGCCCTTTAAGTTCCTCCCCAGAATGCAGTAGTATGCGGCTTATACAACTTCCTGGAGTGTGTGTGCATGCTGTTCCTTGTTCCCAGTCCACAGTCCCCAGTCGTCTGCAAGATAAGTTCTGTTTATGTATTTATGATTTTCTGTTTTCTGGATCCAGGTGACCCTGACTCCCTCCGTGTCTGTGTAGGGAGCCGGTGGTCGTGTCCCCTCACTATTGTAGGGTCTTCAGGTGTAAGATAGTCGAGGTACGTGTGTTACGACCAGAGGATGTGGATCCTCTGTGTCAGCTGATAGAGGACTGGGAATTAGTCCAATATTGCTGACTGCTGACTCTCAGAGACAGGACCCTGGTGTCTGCACTGGTTACCTTGAATGCAGCTACCTGCAGTAGTGTGAACAGAGTCCAACAAAGGCAGAATAAAGGAACAGATGGTCTTTACTGGCAGACAGTATTCAAAAGTCACTTGACAGATACAGGCAACACAAAGTTCAGAGCAATAAAGCATGCAGATATAAGCAGTCTCATAGGCAGCGCAGGGTCTGGATCCAGGCAGACTTACAGGAGGAGATGGGCAGATGCATAGTCAGGCAGTGCAGATATAAGCAGTCTCATTGTCAGGCAGTGCAGATATAAGCAGTCTCATAGGCAGTGCAGGATCTGGATCCAGGCAGACTTACAGGAGGAGATGGGCAGATGCGTAGTCAGGCAGTGCAGAGGTCTATAATCCGGGGGGTCCAATAAACAGACAGCAGGCAGATGCATTCCATTTTCACCTTCTTCCCCATTCCTCTGGTGATGAAAAACGGAGGGTGGGGATCATTATATCGCTGCTCAGGGGTAACGCTCAATCCTGGGCCTTTTCGCTGCCGGAGGGGGCACGGCCCCTCCGTTCAGTGGATGAATTCTTTTTAGCCCTGGGTCAGATATATGATGATCCAGGTCGTATTGCTCTGGCTGAGTCTAGACTACGTCTGTTATGCCAGGGTAAACAATCCGCAGAGATATACTGCTCAGAATTTCGGAGATGGGCAGCTGATACTGGTTGGAATGATGCTGCACTCCGAAGTCAATTTTGCCATGGTCTTTCAGAGAGATTGAAAGATGCATTTGCCTTTCATGAGAGACCTACCTCCTTGGATTCTGCTATGTCTCAGGCCGTTCGTATTGACAGGCGTCTTAGAGAGAGAGGAGAGATCTCTCCTTCCTGTCATACTCAGTCCCGGGACAGTGCAGCGGTCTCTTTCTGTGCGCAGGGGTCTCAGTTGCTGTCAGCCCCTTCTGAGCAGGAGCCCATGCAGCTGGGGTTGATTGCCTCTGACGATAGAAGATTCAGCCCGCATGGGAGGGTTTGTTTTTGTTGTGGAGGTATAAATCATTTGGCAAATGTTTGTCCCTCTAGGAGATTCAGGCAGTTTTCTGGGAGTAATAAAGAAACTAAAAGGAAAAAATCTTTTAAAAATGTTCCGTCTGTTACTATTGGCAGGGTTGAGGCGGAAATTGAAGGTTTTCCGTTTGCTTGTAGTTCCCGTTTTGTCCTGCCTGCTAGGGTGGCGCTAGAGAGCAAAAGCATTTTTTGTGAGATTTTTGTGGATAGTGGAGCAGCTGTCAATCTCATTGATAATCAATTTGCAATAACTCATGGTTTCCAGGTATGCACTTTGGAAAAGGATATTCCTGTTTTTGCAATTGATTCCGCTCCACTTTCTCAGAAATCATTAAAGGGCATAGTTCACAATATCCGTTTAATTGTGTTTCGTCCTTAGCGGTTTGCCTACTCCTCTAGTGTTGGGGCTACCCTGGCTCACTAAACATAACCCCACCATTGATTGGCAAGCGAGGCAAATAAATGGTTGGAGTGACTTTTGCAGAGAGAATTGCCTCATGACATCTGTTTCTGAGGTTTCTACTACTAAGACTGTACCACCTTTCCTCTCTGAATTTTCGGATGTCTTCTCTGAGAGTGGAGTTCAGGATTTGCCCTCGCACAGGGAGTACGATTGCCCTATTAATCTCATCCCAGGCGCCAAGCTGCCTAAATCTCGTTTATACAATCTTTCCCAACCTGAGAGGGTCGCTATGCGTGCTTATATCTCTGAGAGTTTGAGAAAAGGACACATACGACCCTCGAAGTCACCTGTTGCCGCTGGTTTTTTCTTTGTTAAGAAAAAAGATGGTTCTTTAAGACCTTGTCTCGATTTCAGGGAGCTGAACAGTATCACCATTCGTGACCCTTATCCGCTTCCTCTGATCCCGGACCTGTTTAACCAGGTTGTTGGGGCTAAAGTCTTTTCCAAATTAGACCTAAGAGGGGCATACAACCTGGTCAGGGTCAGAGAAGGAGACGAATGGAAGACGGCTTTCAATACCCCTGAGGGCCATTTTGAGAATTTGGTTATGCCTTTTGGTTTGATGAATGCCCCAGCCGTTTTTCAGCATTTCGTGAACAGCATTTTTTATCATTTAATGGGAAAATTTGTATTAGTGTATTTGGATGACATTTTGATTTTTTCTCCTGATTTCAAGACTCATAAGGAACATTTACGTCAGGTCTTGCTCATCCTGCGGGAGAATAAATTATACGCGAAACTGGAAAAATGTGTGTTTGCGGTTCCAGAAATTCAATTTCTGGGGTTTCTTCTCTCCGCTTCTGGTTTTCGCATGGACCCCGAGAAGGTCCGCGCTGTGCTTGAGTGGGAACTTCCTGAGAATCAGAAGGCGCTGATGCGTTTTTTGGGCTTTGCCAATTATTACAGGAAATTTATTTTGAATTATTCCTCTGTTGTTAAACCACTCACTGATATGACCAGAAAGGGGGTAGATTTTTCTTCCTGGTCGGTAGAGGCGCGTAAGGCCTTTTCTAATATCAAGGAGAGTTTTGCTTCCGCTCCCATCCTGGTACAACCTGATATTTTGTTACCCTTCATAGTTGAGGTTGATGCTTCTGAGGTAGGGGTGGGTGCGGTCTTGTCTCAGGGTTCCTCTCCCGCCAAATGGCAACCTTGTGCCTTTTTCTCAAAGAAACTCTCCTCCGCAGAGAGAAATTATGATGTGGGAGATAGGGAATTGTTGGCCATCAAGTTGGCTTTTGAAGAATGGCGCCATTGGCTAGAGGGAGCCAGAAACCCTATTACTGTGTTTACTGACCATAAAAATCTGGCCTACTTGGAGTCAGCCAAGCGTCTGAACCCGAGACAGGCCAGATGGTCTTTGTTCTTTTCAAGGTTTAATTTTGTTGTCACGTTCCGCCCTGGGGTTAAGAATGTGAAGGCAGATGCCCTGTCACGTTGTTTTCCGGGAGGTGGGAATTTTGAAGACCCGGTTCCCATTTTGGCTGAAGGTGTGGTGGTCTCTGCTCTTTTTCCTGAATTGGAGGCAGAGGTGCAGGCAGCCCAGTCAGAGGCTCCTGATCTTTGTCCTCCTGGGAGGTTGTTTGTGCCTCTCGCTTTGAGACACAAGATTTTTAAGGAACACCACGATACGGTCCTTGCTGGGCACCCGGGGGCAAGAGCCACACTGGATCTCATCGCTCGGAGATTCTGGTGGCCTGCGCTTCGTAAGTCGGTTGAGGGTTTTGTGGCAGCTTGCGAGACTTGCGCTCGTGCCAAAGTTCCTCATTCACGGCCATCAGGTCCTCTCCTTCCCTTACCCATTCCTTCCCGTCCTTGGACACATCTGTCCATGGACTTCATAACGGACTTGCCTCGTTCCTCAGGGAAGACTGTGATTCTGGTGGTGGTGGACCGTTTTAGCAAAATGGTGCATTTCATCCCTTTTCCTGGTTTGCCCAATGCTAAGACGCTGGCGCAGGCATTTATTGACCACATTGTCAAATTGCATGGTATTCCTTCAGACATACTGTAGTCTCTGATAGGGGCACGCAGTTTGTTTCCAGATTCTGGAAGGCTTTCTGTTCTCGCTTGGGGGTTCGGTTGTCATTCTCTTCTGCTTTCCACCCGCAGTCGAATGGCCAGACAGAGCGCGTCAATCAGAATCTGGAGACATATCTGCGCTGTTTTGTGGCGGAGAATCAGGAGGATTGGTGTTCTTTTTTGTCCCTTGCTGAGTTTGCTTTAAATAACCGTCGTCAGGAGTCCTCTGATAAGTCACCATTTTTTGGTGCATATGGGTTTCATCCGCAGTTTGGGACTTTCTCGGGAGAGGGGTCTTCTGGTTTACCGGATGAGGACAGATTCTCCTCGTCTTTGTCATCTATTTGGCAAAAGATTCAGGATAATCTTAAGAGCATGAGTGAGAGATATAAGCGTGTGGCAGATAAGAGACGTGTGCCTGGTCCGGACCTGAATGTTGGTGATCTGGTGTGGTTGTCTACCAAGAATATCAGATTGAAGGTTCCCTCCTGGAAGTTGGGTCCTAGGTTTATTGGGCCTTACAAGATCCTGTCTGTCATCAATCCTGTTGCCTACCGTCTTGATCTTCCTCAGACTTGGAAGATCCATAATGTTTTTCATAAGTCCTTATTGAAACCTTATGTTCAACCTATTGTGCCCTCGCCTTTGCCTCCTCCTCCGATTGTGGTTGATGGAAATCTTGAATTTCAGGTCTCTAGGATTGTGGATTCTCGTCTTGTCCGCGGTTCCCTCCAGTACCTCGTTCATTGGGAGGGTTATGGTCCTGAGGAGAGGATGTGGGTCCCAGTGACGGACATTAAGGCCTCTCGTCTCATCAGGGCTTTCCATAGGTCCCATCCTGAGAAGGTGGGCTCTGAGTGTCCGGAGTCCACTCGTAGAGGGAGGGGTACTGTCACAGCCAGACAGTTGAGAAGCTCTGACAGGAGCCTTTCAGATCCTCCTCCTTGAATTTCTTTGTTTTGGTTTAGTTTCTCACCTCGTTAGTCTATCTCAGCTGTCATGCTGTTGGACTGATTGCTGCCCTTTAAGTTCCTCCCCAGAATGCAGTAGTGTGCGGCTTATACAACTTCCTGGAGTGTGCGTGCATGCTGTTCCTTGTTCCCAGTCCACAGTCCCCAGTCGTCTGCAAGATAAGTTCTGTTTATGTATTTATGATTTTCTGTTTTCTGGATCCAGGTGACCCTGACTCCCTCCGTGTCTGTGTAGGGAGCCGGTGGTCGTGTCCCCTCACTATTGTAGGGTCTTCAGGTGTAAGATAGTCGAGGTACGTGGATATGCGCCCATCCACCTTTGGGGTGGTCGCATAGGCTGAGCAATAAGGGAGAGCGGCAGGTCTCTTGCAGGGGTCTCCCCTTTTGTTCCTTAGTTGTGGATCCAGTGAGTCATTGTTTATATTATTGTCTTGTTTCCTGTACACCATCCGTGACATTAGGACTCTTTTGTTTTTAATGGAGAGGATGTCTTGTTGGGCGAAGTTTTTGTAGAAATTAGGCATCTCCACTTCTTCCCAGTCATCTACGTGTGTAGTAGGATCTTCTTTGGTAGGCAGGCGAGATAAAGCATCTGCATTCTCGTTGGATTTGCCCGTTCTGTATTTTACAGTGAAGTTGTAGATAGCAAGGCACAGATTGTCCTATTTTAGTTGTAGGCACGCTGATAATATCCTGAAAAGAGACTTGGAATAACTGAGCAACAGGATAATGTTTATGAAGGGTAACATGGTGATCATTCAGGTTTATGAGACGGACGGGCACTTTTCCTTGGGAAACGGTCACTAAACAGTCCTTGCAGCTCTGACTAGCAGATGGTCATCTAGCGCTAAGGGCTCTACCATGGATTGGTAGTCTTGACCTTCAATTCCTTGGGTGGCATGGCACCATAAGAGTGTCTCTGTATTTGGCTTAAGGATCACAGGCTGGTTACCTCGTATGCGGACACAGCAGATTTCTCCTTTGCCATTGGCGAACTTCTGTTGTGCTCTCAGCACACGGATGGTTTGTTGCATGCTCCTTTTGGAAGCATGTGAAGCATTAGGCATAGATTGGTGTAATGCCTCAAGCATTTCATTGTAACAATTCCTAAGGACATTCATTCCTAGGATCACTTCAGAACTACCTTTGTCTCCGTCTTGTACAACAATAACACCTTGTCTAGGTAGGGTGGTTTTTCCTACTTGCAGAGTGGGTTCCCAATAGCCATTTATGGGTACGGGTTTCCCGTTGCTAGCTGTAAGTTCTAACCAGGATTCTGGTGGTTGTGTAAGTTGGCTCTGGTCCCAGTATTTATCAAATGCAGGCCGTAAGATGGTAGTGACCTGAGATCCGGTGTACAGTAGGGCTGCAAAAGGAATTCCGTTAATTCGGATTGCTACTTTTGGACGGGATCCTACATATCTGGGCATCCAGTTGGGATCTTGTGGACCTATTGGTTTACCACTCGAGGGGCAGTTTCTCGTTTAACTGCCAGTGTAACATCCTGGAGTATGTCACTAAACTCTTTCTCCCTGCTACAACATGTCAGGTACATATGTATTGTCATCTTGTGTAGTCTAAGACTGCATTTTCCATTATATGTATTTTCTATGCCTGTTTCATATTATTGCTGTAATTTTCCATGTGCACCAGCAGGTGGCAGCAATGTGTTTAGTTCAGTTTAGTATAGCTAGACTGGAATAGTTCATTCCAGTGTTTAGCTCCCCCTCTTCTAGGAGCAGAAGTGGGCTGGTCCCACGCCCTGCAGCAAGGGAGGGAAGAAACCAGTTAGATCAAGTGTGTACCAGCTCCCTCCTTGGGGAAGGCTGTGTTGGTAGGAGCTCCCAGAAACAGGGATCCCAACCTAGGATCCAGCCTCGGTTGAGGCCCAAAGATCCTCTTCCCAGCCTGAGTCATCTACCTCAGTGCTGGTTGACAAGCAAGCAGCCACCTCTAGATCTACAGATCTCCAGGAAGCCATTCCCTGCGAGCAGAACTGTGAGTGTTTAATCCAAAGTCCAGGAGAAGCCAAATACCTCCTTCAGCTAGTCAGGCCCAAACCAAGCAGACTACAGACAGAGCAGAAGATAGATACCTGCCAGATCTACTAGGCATATGTCAAGAAGCAGAATATATAGTAATTCCTGCCACATATTGCCAATACCTGCTGGGACCAAAGACTATTGCTGTACTCATATGGATTTATGCTGCACCCCTTCAGTAAAGATAAGTTGGATCATATTACCTGTTTGGATCTCATTCATTCCTCAATTACTCCTAATGACCACACTCAATTTTATTGCAAGTGAGCCAGGATCCAGGAGTCCAGCCGTACCAAGGTAGGAGACACCGTTGACATTACACAGAGACATTATCCCCCTCTGGCATTCCTCACCTGGTATGTGAGTTATAACATCTTAAAGGGCCCTGAGACTATAACCTGCACACATTGCAATTGGCGTCACGAACTAAAAACCATTAATGTTACGCCAGTGTGCATTAGTCACAATCCGGCTTACTGCATATTTTGGCGTCACTGTGAACAGGATCGGATTGAATTGTGTGCCATCCCTGTCCAACAGAACCGGATCCAATTCTGTGTTAAAACGGATCCCATCGCATATTTCACAGTATTGCAAGAGCTGCAGTTTGTACAAAACCCTGAAAATTGACTTTATTGCCTTCTTGCACCATGCGGTGCCCACGAGTACTCAAAAGGTTAATTCGCCGTATTCGCAAGATGGCGCTGCCTCTCCATGCTTGTCGGAGGCGGGAAAAGACAAGAACGCCCTCTCAAGAGCGCAAAGATGTCAAATACGCCCCCCTGGAAGCGGGAAAACTAAAGACTGCCCACCATGAACTTTGTATTGTGAACCAAGGGAGTGCAGACTCCTCCCTCTGGGCTCCACCCTCACCTCCTGCATGCACCATGACGGAAAAGAAGATGGCCACCAACCCGGAAACCAATATGGCCGCCGATGCTGAGCCTGCTCCAGCGGAGGATGCCGCTCATACAGTCGCCCAGGCTTTGGACCAGCCTGCACCGCAGACGGTTATTTGACCCCGCGATGACCACCAGGAGGCACTGGAACCGGCCGCCCGGCCGCGACATCAGGTAGGAGCAGACGCGCTCCCTGAGGCCCAGGCCCGGTCCGTACCTGCCCCTGCACCGCTCTCTGAGGGTCCCGATACCCCAAACAGGCTTAGGCCTGCTCCGCCAAGGACACTTACTGGTGCGGTGGAGGCAGCCGGAACTTCCACTCCGCCGCCCAGTGCTGCAACTACTGCCAGAGCGGGACGTCTCAATCCTGACATCCCCATAGTGAGCCCTAAAATCCCTGCGGCCCCAACTCTACAGGTGGAGCAAATAAATAACTTAGTAATGACTTTCAATCCCAGAGTACAAGGGCACATTTTACCCAGGGAGGTCCGTAAGGTGTCCCTCATCACGCCGGTTGCCACTCCGCTGCCCAGAGAGAGCGCTCCTTCCCTGTCGTCACCACCACTGGAGATACCTTTGCCAGAGCCACTACAGCCAGGAGTTCTCAGTCCTTCTGCCCCGGCAGGAGTTCCCAATGTACAGCAGCTCACCGCAGCTTTGACCAGCCTCACTACCCAGACAATACCATAAATTGCCACAAGAGGTCAGTGTAGCTCCATCACAGCAGCCAGCCTGAGTTACAAGATGCAGGAGCACCCTCTTGTGTTCCTCAACAGTTCCTGCAGTGATGAAGAGGTCACTTGGCAGGATAACCTTACCCAATGGAAAACTTACAGGTGGAGTAAATTACATGACTTTCTAAAAAGAACAGAAGAAGAAAAAGGTACAGAGGATGTTTAGTGATGAAGCCTCCAAGTTTTCTTCTCAGCCGCCTGCTAAAGACAGCACACCTGATATGACTCTATCAGAACCAGCACCAAATCCGGAGATCTTTGCTATGAAAGACCAAGGGTCTATCCTTTATTGCTGTCCTGAGAACCTGTCGCCTACAGATTTTCCAGAGAAAGGTGATCCTGCAATTCCAAGTTCTGCCACAGAACGCCACCAGGAGATCGCAGATGAAGTTTCTGCTAGAGTTACAGCTGCTGAGAGCACCCAGGTTAAAGAAGAACTTTTGTCTCCTCAAATATGGGATCCAGGAGGATGTTTTCCAGACTTTCCTGTGAGGAAAACTACCCATTATAGCAATTAACCACTACCTTGTTTGGATTACAAGTGACTTATGGACTTTTTGTACCTGTCCACAGTCAAGCACTTAAAGAAAAAGGACTCAAGTGATATTTGAGCGTATTCTTACACTGATATTTGCATAATGCTTTTGCACTAATTTTTAAAGTTTACTGTTATGTAATGTTCAAGTAACCTGCCCATTGTGTGTATTATCATTCCAGATGCCGCAATGTGAATTTATGCACTGTTTACAATGATTGCATTTAGCCATTGCACTTAACAAAAATGTAGCAATTTGCTTAAAGTGTGCTTTTTAACAGCTCTTGTTCTCTTCCCCCTTATACGGACTGTCATCAGAGGGACGCTGAATACTAATGGCCTACACCCGGTGATATATACCCATAGGTACCCAGGGTAGGAACAAGTGGTAAGTCCAGGCAGGTCCAGTTACTTTACAGGTACCCCTGCTGCTTCGGGAATCGTTAGAAGCCCTAGGCTGCTCCTTCCCGCTTGTTAAATGTTCAGGATTGTTCCCATCCTGAGGTGTCTCATTTCCAGGAGAGCGACGGGATTGTACTACCCTCCTCCTGTGACTTGCCAGAAGATATGGAGACGATAAATACCTCCCCTTCTGAGCCTTTTGCCTAAGGTAAGGCGCCTCAAGCCTTAGAACCATACTTTAGCTTCCCCTCAGTCATCATAGTGATCGTGCTACAAGCCAAATTTCTTCAGGCTATGGTGCAGGGAAGGGAATACAGGATAAAGCCACCCTTCCATTTGCGGGCTTTGCATTACACAATGGTGGGATTACAGAGTAAAGACACCCCCATGCTTTCTTTGATGTTTTAGGGCCAGAACATACAAAGTCAGTCAGTGATGTTTGCCTTGTGCAGTATTTAAGTTACCTGGTTATACCAAGAGAACTAAAACAAGAAGGAGAGTGAGCACTCACAACATCTGCGTCATATGGCAATAAAATATTTTACTCATAGAGTAAGACCTGTGCGGTCAAAAATGGATAAAACAATTACACACCATTCACAATATAAAATACATTAGCATAAAATGTTGCAAATTGGTACCAATATTTTCAAACTGATATCGGGGTAAAAACCTGTTGCCACAATCTATGTGGGTGTTAGTAAACTATAGCAATCTATGTAGCAGTGTCCAATTGCTGCCTGCTATATCACACACCGCACATTGAATAAAAGACGTCCAGAAAACTCCTCAAATAGAAGACTTGTAGTAACTTGTTTTCAATATAAACAGTCACCGTGATGAACAGTCCCTCCAGGGGTGCTTAATCCAGCCAAAAAGATAATGGCACAGTCAGTGTCCGGGACAACAGTTTTGCAATTCCTACCTGGTTCCTGGTAGTATATCCCGCTGTGTGGCGTCTCACGGTCCTTCCACGAGGTGAGCGGTGCCGGCTGTTCAGGCGTCTTGCGCCGCACGTCTCAGGCCGATGACGTCACAGTATCGCGGGATTCAGCAGGCAAGGATATTTACTGATCAGCAATGTCCGTTGCTCCAAACTGGGTCTGCAGTTGTTCGCTGGAGAACTATTCTTGCATGGCCATGCAATCTGTAACAGGGTCCAGTAAATTAGGTGGGCGCTTTTTCCTTTTCTTTCACCTTTTCTTTCTTTCCTTTTCTGTGTGTTGGACGCCTTACTCTAGCGGGCAGGAACCTCAAGGAAACAGTTATACAGTATGTTTTGTCTATGTAATGTCTTTATATGTAATTCATGTAGCACTTTGTATTTTATTGGGTACCCAGAGCTGATTCCTTCACCCTCCTACGCATACGCTGAGGACAGCTTCACTTAAAGTAAGCAGGTAAGGTCAGTCTTGGTACAGTTTTCAAAGACTTCTCCTGTCCACACGGGCACAGAGAGGCAACAAGCTGAGAGAGCCTTTTCACTGCCCCAGTGAAATAGCGCGTTCTCACCCCAGAAAGACTGCCACCATTTCCTTGTTTGATATAAGCCCGGACCACTAACGGGATTATATAGAGTAAGAATCCAACCCGCGGTAGAGTATTACTAGGCCAAAACACGGATGTAGGGATTTGTGATCTAGATACCAGAGAGCACAAGATTAAATTATATATTTAATTGCCTTAAGGGCTCACTAGACAATACACTATACACACAAGAAATGTATACAGTGGTCTGAGGTTACAAATACAGGTAATAGGGTACAACAGGGTTAAGCAAAACAATAAGTCAGTTTTCCAGATATATGAGTTCTTTGGGTTGTGATGAGTTCTTAGCTGTATTCACATCGTAGGCACTAATGTCAGCCAGTTGCAGGTCCCTCTAAACACATGACATGATGTGACCCCCTTTCACAGAAAATACATGCCCGCTTGCTGGCACAAGCCTTTTAAACTGTAGTCGGCCCCTCCTCTTCCCACCTCTGGGAAGGGTTCCCCCTTCCCTGCTGATCCTGGCAGCTCACTGACCCACAAAACCCTTTATATCTTCAGACCAGAAGGTCACAGGGAGAGGGTTCTGGGACCAACAGACCCCCTAGGTTCCGGCTACAAGTAGAGTCCAAGCATGGTACTGTTATTTAGTTTCTGTAGGGAGATATGTATATCTTCCTTCCCTGGCATCCCACCACCAGACTTTGACCACAGGCCTGTTTATCGCGGCCAGAGGGACACAAATATGTATCCAATTTGTGCCTGTGATGGCCGGGCGATTCATAATTCCTTATAAATCGCCGGTTCCATGCTGTCTGCTAGATTTGATTGAACTGGGGAATAGACTAGACCCCCTGCAGGGACTCTTTTCCTGTTTCATTAGCTGGGTTCCTGGCTGGCTGAATGGAAGTGTGAAAAGTTGTAAACACTGGTGGACTGCTGGCTTTGAAGCAGGGCCCCCCATGGAGCTTACTACCTCAGCTATCTTACAGCTGATTGCTGTAGTGGGTATAGTGCTGACAGTAAATATTAATCCATATTCCTCACAAAACTAATATCTGATCTGGACTCTGACTCTTCAGATGACGGCTCAGGAAAACTTTTGTTTCTTCCGGAAGAAACTGATAGTCTTCTAAAGACCATAAGGGCTACCATGAACATTCAGAAGGAGAAAGAAATTCACTCCGTTCAAGATCAAATGTTCCAGGGTTTGGGGGATAGAAAGAGAAAAGTCTTCCTCATTCATAACAACATAAAATCCCTGATATCTAAAAAATTTAGGGATCCTGAAAAAAGATCAGCCATGACAAACTCCTTTAAAAGGAAATACTGCCCTGGCATTCTAGGGGCCCAAATGTGTGGTAAGGAGTTTGAAATCAAATTCAGTAAAAAATGACCTGTGAAATCCGAAAGGTGCTCTTTGGAATATGGGCCCCTTTGCCCACCTAGGCTGCAAAAAAGTGTCACACATCTGGTATCTCTGTATTCAGGAGAAGTTGAGGAATGTGTTTTGGGGTGTCTTTTTACATATACCCATGCTGGGTGAGATAAATATCTTGGTCAAATGCCAACTTTGTATAAAAAAATGGGAAAAGTTGTCTTTTGCCAAGATATTTCTCTCACCCAGCATGGGTATATGTAAAATGACACCCCAAAACACATTCCCCACCTTCTCCTGAGTACGGAGATACCAGATGTGTGACACTTTTTTGCAGCCTAGGTGGGCAAAGGGGCCCATATTCCAAAGAGCACCTTTCGGATTTCACAGGTCATTTTTTACAGAATTTGATTTCAAACTCCTTACCACACATTTGGGCCCCTAGAATGCCAGGGCAGTATAACTACCCCACAAGTGACCCCATTTTGGAAAGAAGAGACCCCAAGGTATTCGCTGATGGGCATAGTGAGTTCATGGAAGTTTTTATTTTTTGTCACAAGTTAGTGGAATATGAGACTTTGTATGAAAAAAATAAAAAAATAAAAAATCATCATTTTCCACTAACTTGTGACAAAAAATAAAAAATTCTAGGAACTTGCCATGCCCCTCACGGAATACCTTGGGGTGTCTTCTTTCCAAAATGGGGTCACTTGTGGGGTAGTTATACTGCCCTGGCATTTTCCAGGGGCCCTAATGTGTGGTAAGTAGGTAAATGACCTGTGAAATCCGAAAGGTGCTCTTTGGAATGTGGGCCCCTTTGCCCACCTAGGCTGCAAAAAAGTGTCACACATCTGGTATCTCCGTACTCGGGAGAAGGTTGGGAATGTGTTTTGTGGTGTCATTTTACATATACCCATGCTGGGTGAGAGAAATATCTTGGCAAAAGACAACTTTTCCCATTTTTTTTATACAAAGTTGGCATTTGACCAAGATATTTATCTCACCCAGCATGGGTATATGTAAAAAGACACCCCAAAACACATTCCTCAACTTCTCCTGAATACAGAGATACCAGATGTGTGACACTTTTTTGCAGCCTAGGTGGGCAAAGGTGCCCAAATTCCTTTTAGGAGGGCATTTTTAGACATTTGGATACCAGACTTCTTCTCACACTTTGGGGCCCCTAAAATGCCAGGGCAGTATAAATACCCCACATGTGACCCCATTTTGGAAAGAAGACACCCCAAGGTATTCAATAAGGGGCATGGCGAGTTCATAGAAAAAAAAAAATTTTGGCACAAGTTAGCGGAAATAGATTTTTTTGATTTTGTTCTCACAAAGTCTCCCTTTCCGCTAACTTGGGACAAAAATTTCAATCTTTCATGGACTCAATATGCCCCTCAGCGAATACCTTGGGGTGTCTTCTTTCCAAAATGGGGTCATTTGTGAGGTGTTTGTACTGCCCTGGCAATTGAGGGTCTCCGCAATCATTACATGTATGCCCAGCATTAGGAGTTTCTGCTATTCTCCTTATATTGAGCATACAGGTAATGAGATTTTTTTTTTCCGTTCAGCCTCTGGGCTGAAAGAAAAAAATGAACGGCACAGATTTCTTCATTCGCATCGATCAATGTGGATGAAAAAAATTTTTCCCAAAAAAAGTAAAAAGGAGGGGAAGGGCGTCTGCCAGGATACAGGAGCTCCGCCCAACATCCATACCCACTTCAGCTCGTATGCCCTGGCAAACCCGATTTCTCCATTCACATCAATCGATGTGGATGAATAAATCATTGCCGGGATTTTTTTTTTTATATATACAAAGTGTTTGCCAAAGTATATGAACACCGCCACCTCCTCAGCTCATATGCCTCGGCAAACATATCTTTTACTGCAGAGGAGAAATCTCGTCTTGCAGCGCCGCATACACCGACTTGCGTGTAATCTGACAGCAGCGCAATGCTTCTGTCCGAATGCACATCAGTGCTGCAGCTAGTCGATCGGTTGGTCCACCTGGAAGGTAAAAAAAACAAAACAAAAAAGAAAAAACCAGGCCGCAAAGCAATAACTTTATTAACTTTAGAACAGAACATATTAACTTTTTTTAAACTTTTTTACTTACCGGTAATTTTTTTTTTGTTTATTTTTTTTTTCCTTTATAGAACAAACCTCTCCTTCCCCATGGGACAATGTGCAAAGCGCAAATCGCCCAAAGATGTGGCGAAGTACGTTATGCACTTTATCCCAGGTGAAAGGAGAGGTTTGCAGCAGCTGTGAGTAAAAGGGCCCTAATAGCCCTGTGTGCCTGTCCTGTGAGATGCAATCCCTATGCTAGGTGTACCTGTGTGTGGTACTTCCGGAAACACTCATCTAAGCATAGGGCAGGGTGGTCAGGGCAGTCAGGACAGAAATAGCGGGTGTCACGCCTTATTCCACTCCTGCTACAGACACGACATTTTTTTCGGGGTGGCGGTTGGGTTGAGGTACCAGCAACGACACTGGGGAAATGTCGCTCGTGTAGACGGCTAACTACACTGGTGGATGGGGCCACGGAACCTCCTGGGTAAAGGAGGTTCGCAATGATCTCTTCCTGGAATTTGAGGAAGGATCCTGTTCTCCCAGCCTTACTGTAGAGAACAAAACTATTGTACAGCGCCAATTGAATTAAATATACAGACACCTTCTTATACCAGCGTCTGGTTCTGCGGGAAACTAAATAGGGAGCCAACATCTGGTCATTGAAGTCCACCCCTCCCATGAGCGCATTATAGTCGTGGACTGAGAGGGGCTTTTCAATGACACGGGTTGCCCTTTCAATTTGGATTGTCGTGTCTGCGTGAATGGAAGAGAGCATGTAAACGTCACGCTTGTCTCTCCATTTCACCGCGAGCAGTTCTTCGTTACACAAGGCAGCCCTCTCCCCCCTTGCAAGACGGGTGGTTACAAGCCGTTGGGGGAAGCCCACGCGACTAGTTTGCGCGGTGCCACAGGCGCAAATCCGTTCTAGAAACAAATGCCTAAAGAGGGCCACACTTGTGTAAAAATTGTCCACATAAAGATGGTACCCCTTGCCGAATAAGGGTGACACCAAGTCCCAGACTGTCTTCCCACTGCTCCCCAGGTAGTCAGGGCAACCGACCGGCTCCAGGGTCTGATCTTTTCCCTCATAGATCCGAAATTTGTGGGTATAGCCTGTGGCCCTTTCACAGAGCTTATACAATTTGACCCCATACCGGGCACGCTTGCTTGGGATGTATTGTTTGAAGCCAAGGCGCCCGGTAAAATGTATTAGGGACTCGTCTACGCAGATGTTTTGCTCAGGGGTATACAAATCTGCAAATTTCTGGTTGAAATGGTCTATGAGGGGCCGAATTTTGTGGAGCCGGTCAAAAGCTGGGTGGCCTCTGGGACGGGAGGTGGTGTTGTCGCTAAAATGCAGAAAACGCAGGATGGTCTCAAATCGTGTCCTGGACATAGCAGCAGAGAACATGGGCATGTGATGAATTGGGTTCGTGGACCAATATGACCGCAATTCATGTTTTTTTGTCAGGCCCATGTTGAGGAGAAGGCCCAGAAAAATTTTAAGTTCGGAAACTTGGACTGGTTTCCACCGGAAAGGCTGGGCATAATAGCTTTCCGGGTTTGCGGTTATAAATTGTGTGGCATACTGGTTGGTCTCTGCCACGACTAAGTCCAAGAGCTCCGCAGTCAAGAACAGCTCAAAAAATCCCAGGGCCGAACCGATTTGAGCCGTCTCAACCCGAACTCCAGACTGGGCGGTGAAAGGGGGAACTACAGGTGCGGCTGAAGTTGGTGACTGCCAATCAGGGTTTGCCAGCACCTCAGGGACTCTAGGGGGTCTACGGGCCTGTCTGCGCGGTGGCTGCGACGGGGTAACTACTGCACGTGCCACCGTACCAGCTTCAACTGCCCTTCTGGTGCTCGCTACTTCACCATGTTGTACGGCAGTGCTGGTACTAGGTCCAGGAAGGGCTGCGCTGCTGGTGTATGCCTCCAAAGATGAAGAAGGTCACGGCACTCCAGAAGCAAATTCAATGTGTTTTAATCCACCAAATGTACAGCAGCAACGTTTCGACAACAGTCTTTTTCAAGCTACATACAAAAAGACTGTTGTCGAAACGTTGCTGCTGTACATTTGGTGGATTAAAACACATTGAATTTGCTTCTGGAGTGCCGTGACCTTCTTCATCTTTGCTGGTATATTGGGGGTCTCTGAGGCCGAGACCTGACGCCACGAGCACCGCCGCAGAGTCTCTTGAATGTTTTCAAGTAAGTGGTGCTGTCCTATTAGACATTTTTTGTTGCTGGTGTATGCCTCACCACGTGATCCGGCAGCGACAGCCCCACTCTGCTGCTCTTGAAGCGGATCCTGCGTAACCTGTGGTCTAGCGACATGGGGCCGGGTACGCCTGGTGCTGCCAGGGACCTCCACCTCCTCGTCCGAACTTTGGGTCAGAGAGCCACTGCTTTCCACAGGTTCATATTCTGACCCGCTAGATTCGTCAGATGAGGGTTCCCACTCCTCATCCGACTGGGTCAGAATCCTGTAGGCCTCTTCAGAAGAATACCCCCTGTTTGACATTTTGGACTACTAAATTTAGGGGTATTCCCTGAGACTACCCAAGAAAAAAAGCAAACCTGTCTTACAAAGGGGAGGCTAGCGAAGTACCGGAGGCCGCTGCGGTTGATAAAAAATATCAAAACTGATTTTTTTATCGCCGCAGTGCGTGTAAAGTGAATGTGCAGTGATCAAAAAATAATAATTTTTTGTCACTGCGGTGGGGCGGGTGTGGGTGAACGCACGTGTGGGCGACCGATCAGGCCTGATCGGGCAAACACTGCGTTTTGGGTGGAGGGCGAACTAAAGTGACACTAATACTATTATAGATCTGACCGTGATCAGTTTTGATCACTTACAGATACTATAAAAGTACAAATGCTGATTAGCGATACGCTAATCAGCGAATAAAAGTGACTGTGGTGCGGTGGGGTGGGCGCTAACTGACGCTAACTACCTAACCAAGGGGCCTAAACTATCCCTAAAACCTATCAGTCAATACCAGTGGAAAAAAAAAAGTGACAGTTTACACTGATCACTTTTTTTCCTTTCACTAGTGATTGACAGGGGCGATCAAAGGGGTGATCAAAGGGTTAATTGGGGTGCAGGGGGGTGATCTGGGGCTAAGGTGTAGTGTTTGGTGTACTCACAGTTCAGTCTGCTCCTGTGCTGGATCCAACCGACGAAAAGGACCAGCACAGGAGCAGAGAAGCCATATAACAGATCATATTTACTAATATGATCTGTTATCTGGCTTGTGATTCGATTTTTTAAAAATCAGCAACCTGCCAGCGACGATCATTGGCTGGCAGGTTGCTGATGCAATTCTCCTCGAACGATGCGCATGCGCGGGCCGGCTGAGACCGAAATCTCGCGTCTCGCGAGAGGACGCGCCGGCGCGTCCACTCGGAATGAAACAACCACCTCCAGGACGCGTCTGTGCGTACAGCGGTCCGGAGGTGGTTAAAGAGGCATCCAATTTTTTGGCAGACGCCTCTGCTGACTTAGTAAAATTCTCCGCTAGATCAGCTGCTCTGTCTAATGCGGCTCGTAAAGCAATCTGGCTGCGTTCATGGTCAGGTGATACGGGATCAAATAAGCACCTTTGCTCGATCCCCTGTGAAGGAGATAGATTATTTGGCTCAGGACTAGATGATATCCTTGAGAAGGCCTCAAATAACAAAAAAGCGTTCTCCCTTGAGAATCGCTATTTTCACCAAAGGTGGTCCTTTCAAAATCAGAAAAAATCGATGCTGGATCAGAAGAAAAAAGAAGGTTCTAGGAAGTGGCAACCTTCTAAAGGCCGAGGAAAGGGATTCTTGTTCAATCCTGAGAACTACTCCCATCCCAATAAATGACGCCATAAGCTATGTCGGGGGCAGGCTAACTTTTTTCACCTCAGCCTGGGAAGAAAGAGGGGTTTCCCCTTGGGTGATATCTACTCTAAGAGAAGGCCTAAAAATAGAGCTTTTCTCCCCTCCCCCGGATAGTTTTTTTTTTAAAAACAGAAAGCTGGTTCAAAAAGAAAAACAATCTTCTCTAGAAACAGAGATCTCTTCTCTTATAAACAAAGAAGTGCTCCATTCAGTCCCAATAGATTAATAAGGAAAAGGTTTTTATTCTCCGGTGTTTCTGGTACAAAAACCAAGTGGAGCCTTCTGTTTGATAATAAATTTAAAATCACTGAACAGATTCATCGTTTACAAAAAATTCTAAATGGAAATGATATAATTGACCATAAACTTACTCCCTCAGTACTGTTTTATGGTGACCTTGGACCTCCAGGACACCTACTACCATGTTCCGATATGCCAGAGTCACCAGAAATATTTAAGAATCTTTCTAGGGGATCAGTTACACCATTTCCAATTCGGAGCCCTCCCATTCGGACTGTCTTCAGCTCCAATAATATTTTCAAAAGTCATGTCAGAGGTCACGAAATACCTTCACCTAAAGGGGATTCTAATTATACCATATTTAGATGATTTTCTGATCGCTTCACCTTCGGAGGAAAATCTGCGATCCCACCTCTCTCAGGTGAAAACATGCCATACCACCCTAGGATGGATTATAAACTTCAAGAAATCAGACCTGTCACCAGACTGAAGAAAGCTCTTCCTAGGAGTGCTCCTAGATTCTCATCTTTTAATGTCCTTTCTACCCCTAGAAAAACAGAACAATCTACTTCAAAAAGTAACTCTGTTCTGCAGTCAAAGGATTTCCTCCATCAGGAACATTATGACCATTCTAGGTCTTCTGACAGCTACAATCCCTTCGGTCAGATGGGCTCAGAGTCACACGAGAGTCCTTCAGGCCTTCCACTTAACTAACAAGCAGTGAGAGACCAGGAGCCGTTCTGTACAGGCAGTGTCTCGAGACATCTTTCAATAGGCAGAAAGGAATCCCTTTTCTTCAACAGCAGTCCATGTGAAAGGAGAGAACAATGTAATAGCCGATTTCCTCAGCCGTTGGACTCTGACGGAAGGAGAATGGTCCCCGAATCCTAAAATTTTTCAGAAGATCTGCAAAAAAGGGGGAATCCTGGATCTAGATTTATTTGCCACAAGGGACAACAGGCAGACCAAACATTTTTGCTCACTCTCCCGACTGGACCAGCCATTATGCCGAAAGCACTATCCCAGCCATGGCCGAAAGCACTTCTTTCCTCCCTTCAATTTTATTCCAAGAACTCTTATGATGGTGGAGGAGGAAGCAGCTCAAGTGATATTTGTTGCCCCTTTCTGGCCAAGGAGGTCTTGGTTCCCCCTGTTACTCAGGTTGTCTGCAGGAATATTCTGGACCCTTCCATCAACCCCGGACCTTCTTTACCAAGGACCAATATTCCATCCCAGAGTAAATCAACTCAACCTGATGGTCTGGTGTCTGAACGCCTCGCCTTAAAGAAAAAGGGGTTGATGGATGCTGTAATCTCTACAATGGTATTGAGCTGAAAGCCTCCGGCCTGCAACGTTCAAGGTACAAGTCTCAGCGTTAAGTACCTTTCTGGATGGGAAATTGGCAGATTCTCCGTTCATCAATTGTTTTTTAAAGGGGGCGATGAGAAATTTGCCTACCTGTCGTTCCATCATTCCCCCTTGGGACCTAAACTTAGTTCTCTCAGTTCTGACCGAACCTCCATTTGAACCAGTTCATCAAATTTCTTTAAAGATGCTCACCTACAAAACAGTTTTTCTTGTGGCGATAGCCACTGCTAGAAGGGTTGGAGAAATCCAGGCATTTTCTCACAAGCATCCATATCTTACAGTCCTGGACGACCGCATAATTCTCAGGCATTGTCCTTCCTTTCTACCTAAGGTCATCTTCAAGTTTCACTGTGAGCAAGAAGTGTTGTTACCTTCCTTCTGCCCATCTCCAACTACGAAATAAGATAAAACATTCCACAATTTGGACATTAGAAGGAGCATATTGTCCTACCTACACACCACAAGTAAATTTAGGCAGTCCGATCATCTTTTTCTCCAATATCAAGGTCCGAATAAAGGGCAAGCGGGCAGTAAATCATCCATAGCAAAATGGATCAGAGATGTTATTGCTTTTGCTTATGTGCAGATACATCTTCAGCCCCCTTCTGGAATAAAAGCCCATTCTACTAGGGCGGTATAATCTTCATGGGCAGAATCTACATCAGTAACTCTAGACCAAATCTATAGGGCAGCCACATGGGCAAGCCCTATGACTTTTTTCAATCATTATAAATTGGACATTCTCTTTTTTCTTTGGCCGCAGGCTGTGGTCCTTCCCTAATGTGAATTACTCTGTTAATCCTCCTGTAACTGCCATTGTGGAGGCGTTGGGGAAAAGAGATATTTACTCTTACCGGTAATTGTTTTTTCCAATAGCCTCCACAGCGGCACTGGGATTTCCCCCCCCCCCCCTTTCTTTGATTTTGCCATCTTCAAATGATGTAATTTGTTGATATTAATACATATTTTTTTCTTGCATCACTGTCATGTCCCCTCTTATTGACTGAATAGATAAGGGGAGGAGGCCCTTTAAATCATGTGCTTCTACGTTTTTTCCTGTCCTGGGGGCGGGGACACCCTCCTGTAAGTGCCGTTGTGGAGGCTATTGGAAAAACCAATTACCGGTAAGAATAATTATCTCTTTTGAACTCTTTGCACTTGTTTAGAGGATGGGGCTTTTTATGAAGTGGATAAAGTCTGTCAGGGCCTTCAAAGGTGTTTATCTTGTAGCTACTTATACAGTCTGGGTCCTCAGAGGGTACCGTTGTCTTATGGGCGATCATTGAAGTCCTATTGTAGGATCTAGGTGGATTTTCTGCCTTCAGGAGTTGACTGTTGGTGATGAAGGAAAAACTGGGATCACACCTGATCTTTGCTTGCTGCCGCACAAACACAAAGAAAGGGGGGAAGGGGACATCATGTTCTTCTTTGTATTTGGCTCCAACACTCACCATTTTTCTTGTAGGTTGTGAGGTATTTTCTCCACTATAGGCTTAGTACCACTGGCGTTATCTAAATATGCAAGTCCTAAATAGCCTTCTTCTTTGGCACACTAGACTTCCCCAAGAATATCACCCAGCTCTTGCAGTTTCAAATTGTCTTTGCTGTTTAGCTTAGGGAAAGACTCAAGTCTTTTAATTAGAGAACCTTTAATTGCCTCTGGTGATCCATATCTTTCATCCAGGTCATATCAAGTCCTGCTGAAGTGCTAAATATGTGTATCCTGCGCATCCTTCTTGCATGCTCTGCTGACTCAGGGCCAAGCCATTTTATCATCAGGTCTAGCATCTCGGCTGCTGATAAGTCTAAGTCTTTGACTGCATTCAGAAAAGAAGAATTCCATCAGTCATCAAACTTGAGAAAGCCTGAATTAACCATTTATTTACTGATAAGATATTTAGTGACATCTTGTGTTCTCTGGTGTTTGGGTAGCTGTAAGGATTTGCCATGCCTGTTCCTATATGTCTCTAAGGGTTCATCTTTAATTGTTCTGGTACTGCTGACCTTATGGGTTTGTTTTCATACACTCGGGTTCTGCTGGTTCTGGTTTAAATTCAGCTGACTCTGGATTGGGGAACTGTTTTGTTGCATTGCTGTTTTAAAGTTCTTGGACATACTCCTTTGTGTGTTCTACTGAGGAAAGTGGTTTCTCAGGCACATCTGGGCATTCGTAGATAGACCCACTTCTAGACCGCTCAATATCAGCATAAGCTGCGGCCTCTGCTGCTGCAGCGGCGGCTGCACACTTACGCTGAAGAATATGCAACTTTGCTTCCTGTTCTGATTTCTCTTTTATAATGGTGGCCTCTTTCTCAGCAATTTCTAGCTGAACACAAGCTGCCTCTGCTTTGGCGCGAGCCCTGACTAAAAGGGGACTTGCTGATGAAATCTGACTGGACCTTGCTGATCTAGACGAGTGTGAGCGTGTATCATCTTGCTGGACAGTTGGCATGCTCTCCCTGCCTTGATGTGTCCCGGGTAGCTGATATTCAGCCTTATACTGTCTTCTTGATCTTAGACTCATTCTGTCTGTGCAGTGACTATTATCTCCAGGCTTGTTGTGCTATACCTTTTCACTGTTCTGCTCTCAAAACACTAACTATGTGTGGTTCTAAAGGGACAGCTAAATACTTGTCAGAAACTCCAGTAAACAGAAGCCCACTGCTTGTGTTGTCTACCAAAGGAATCCAACTTTATTCTACTTTATTTTTGTGAAACTGAAATACAATAACAACATATCAGTATACATAGAATAAACTAGTATATCATAAATAACAGATAACACCACAGAAAGGCACTTACAGGTGATGATGTCTCAAGCTCCTTGGGAGAGAAGCAGACAGGCTGCATCCATACAGAATAGTAATCTGAAATGGCTGTAGACACTTCCTAGACCAAGGGTCATTTCCTGCCTAAGTGATTTTCATAACCTGGTTAAAGCTGCTACACACTATTGCCACTAGATGGCAGTGATAAACTATATAACCTATATAAGTAACTATAATTCAATTAGCCTGAAAAGGCAGCACACTGCCAACTCAACACTCTGTGGTCTCCGCATGCTTTTGCAACCTCACCATGCTGTCACTGGGCCACTCTGTGGTCTCCTCATTCTGCTGCCAACTAAACACTGTCACTGGTCCACTCTGTGGTCTCCTCATGCTGCTGCCACCTCACCATTCTTTTGTATCCTCATGCTGCTGCCACCTCACCACTCTGTGGTCTCCTCAGGCTGCTCCCACCTTACCACTCTGTGGTCTCCTCATGCTGCTGCCACCTCCACACTCTGTGGTCTCCTTATGCTGCTGCCACCTCAGCACTCTGTGGTTTCCTCATGCTGTTGCCAAGTCAACACTCTGTCACTGGGCCACTCTGTGGTCTCCTCATGCTGCTGCTACCTCAGCTTTCTGTCATTGGGCCACTCTGTGGTCTCTTCATGCTGCTACCACCTCAGCACTCTGTCTGTCTGTTGTGTTGTTTGACTACCACAGCAGACTCCCTATGCATGTTTCTGGAAGGCACAGTGTTCACTATACAGGCTCTCTGCAGCCAGGAAATAGCTTCTTTTTTTTTTAACACGATTCATCACGTCCTGTGTAGTTCCGATCACCGCCGCGATTGAAATCAATCAGCAGGCACCCTGGGTCAATGCCGAGGGGGATCCTGTGACCCCCCCATATCGGTGATCGCTGCAAACCGCAGGTCAATTCAGACCTGCAGTTTGCAGTGCTTTCGGAAGTTTCTGATCACACACCGCGGGGATCAGAAACTTAAAAATGCCTTTTTTTAATGTTTAACCCCCCTGAAGCCCTCTTTGTTATGTGCCGGCGGGTGTAGGGGGGGGGGTGCGGGCAGTGCGGCAGTGTGGGTGGGTGTTGCTGGGGGGGCGGGCGCGCAATCATCCACCCGCCCTCCCTCTCATTTTCAGGATGGCCGAGGGGTTAGCAAGCAGAGTGTCAGTACATTGCTGACACTCTGCTTAAAAAGGCTGACATCATCACACAGATGTCAGCCGTTTAACCCCTTCCATGCCGTGGTCCGTGGTCCGCTGTATGAAAGAGGTTCACAGGAGGGAGCTCCCTCCCTCTCCCATCGGGGGCTGCTGTGCCTTTTCAGCCCCTGATTCTTGACGTGATCACAGAGGGAGGGGGCTCTGTTGTGCCAGCGAGTGATGGTTACCATGGCAACCGGGTGCCTTCACAGGCTTCCGTCTGTCCATGGTGCTGATCAAACTTCTGCTAAAGGCAGAAGTCTGATCAGACTTTGTAAAGTGAAAAAATACAGTACAGTACACTATATAGTTTACTGTACTATATTATACAGACATCAGACCCACTGGATCTTTAAGAACCAAGTGGGTCTGGGTCGAAAAAAAGTTTACAAAAAGTGAAAAATAATGTAAAAATAAAAAAACACATTTATCACCGATTAACCCCTTAAGGACGTATGACCATACGTCATAACTTTAAAACTAGATTGCGGCGCGGCGGGGGTTAATAGGAACAGGATGTCCACTGAAATCATTCAGCGGGCATCCTGTCACAATGCCGGGGGGTCATGTGACCCCCCCTCCCCCGTATCAGCGATCGCAGCAAACCGCAGGTCAATTCAGGCCTGCGGTTTGCTGTGTTTCCGGTCCATTCGGGTATCCGGTGACCCGATGAACTGGAAAAGGACGGTGATCGGTGGTTACACACCACCAATCACAGTCCGAGCATTTGGGGGTGGTGGTGCTGTCCTTGGTGCTGGCGGTGCTGTCCTTGGTGCTGATTAGTGCGGGGAGAGAGACGGGAGATTCAAACTCCCGGCGTTCCTCTCTCCCCTCCTCTTCCTGCTGCTACTCCTGCACCGTTCTGCACCAGCTCCTGTGATACCCCCATCGGCACAATCACCCTCCTGCACCCATCACCCTCCAGGTAGGTTAGGGTCAGTGAGGGAGAGGCAAGATTAGGCAGGGATAGAAGGGAGAGTTAGTTAGGGGAGAAAAAAAAAACTTTATCTGATTTATTGTATCTGGTGGTTGGGGTCCACAGCACTTAGCTGTGAGACCCTAGACCAGGGGTGCACAACCTGCGGCCCAAGGGCCACTTGCGGCCCTCGATATCATTCTGTGCGGCCCCCAACCATCTGGTGACAGACATGTATGTCTATGTCTTGTGGCTGCTCACATGCATTTTTCATGTATTCTCCCATTATATGTGAATCCTGGAGGTGTAACCAGACATTTATGGTATATACTGTATTTACAATATGCAATAAATACAGTATATCAGTTGGTAATACCCCTTTAGCTTTTATTTTCGGCCCTTGGGATTCCTTCAGTCTGGCAATGTGGCCCCCAACCAGAAAAGGTTGTGCACCCCTGCCCTAGACCCACCCAGGAGTGCTGCAACTTAGTGTCCCCCAGTGGATTTTGAGCCCGAGATTTCGGATATTGTTGGCAATCCAGGAATCCAGATTCCCACAGTGGGCTTCACTGAAATTGACTTTTATAGTTTTGTGAATCTGATGGTGGAGCAGACGAACCTGTACGCCCAACAGTTCATTGCTCAGCACCCGGGCTCCCTTTTGGCTAGACCCGGTGACTGGACGCCGGTCAGTGCAGCCGAGTGTCAGGCAATACTGGAGTGGGGACGTCCTCTACCAGACCCCACTCTACAGTATGGCCATGACACACCCCCGGTTTGAGGCCATCCGGAAATGCCTGCATTATGCAGATAATGCAGCATGTTTTCCCCGATGTGATCCTGCCTAGGATCACTTCGGGGCCAAATTTGCGCAGGCCTATGTACCTGGAAGGGAGGTCGCGGTTGATGAGTCTCTCGTTGCTTTCAAGGGGAGACTCAGTTTCCGCCAATACATTCCCACTAAGCGGGCAAGGTATGGCGTGAAAACGTACAAAATTTGTGAGAGTACCTCAGGGTACACTTACAAATTTTGTGTGTACGAGGGGCGAGATTCCCGTATTGAACCCCCAGAATGTCCCCCCACTCTGGGTGTTAGTGGGAAACTCGTGTGGGACCTTATGCACCCACTGCTAGATAAGGGTTACCACTTGTACGTGGATAACTTTTATACTAGCATTCCCTTGTTCAGGTCCCTTGTCGCCAGATCCATGTCCGCTTGTGGGACCGTGCGGAAAAATTAGCGCGGCCTCCCTGCCCACCTATCCCCAGGGGTGAGACCCATGCCCTTACCAGTGGAAACCTGTTGCTGGTCAGGTATAAGGACAAGAGGGATATCCTTATACTGTCCACAATCCACGGTAACAGCATCAACCCTGTCCCTGTGCGAGGTACCGCGGCAACGGTCCTCAAGCCTGATTGTATCGTCGACTACAATCGGTATATGGGAGGAGCTGATCTCTCTTATCAAGTCCTCAAGCCATATAATGCCATGCGCAAAACCTGGGCATGGTACAAAAAAGTTGCGGTCTACTTGGTACAGGTTGCCTTGTACAACGCTTTTGTACTATCCCGAAGCACTGGCAGCACAGGGACATTCCTCCAATTCTATGAGGCAGTCCTCAAGGACCTGATCTTTTCAGACCGGGAAAGAGCAGGCCGGAGTACCTAGTTTATTGGAGGTGCCCGGATCGTCCCTGGCCAACATTTTCCAGGTGTCGTCCCCCATACTGGAAAGAAGGGACTAACCCAAAAAAGATACAGAGTGTGTCACAGGAGGGGGATACGGAAGGACACCACCACTCAATGTGACACTTGCCCTGATCATCCGGGCCTCTGCATTATCGATTGCTTCAGGGAGTATCACACTTCCATGGAGTACAACATTTTTATAATCCCCAACAGTCCCCTAGAGAACATAAAAAACTATGGCTCTCAGACTTTGGAGACACGGAAACAATTTTTTTCCCCAAAAATATTAGTTTTAGTGCAGGCATCCTCAAACTGCGGCCCTCCAGATGTTGTAAAACGATAACTCCCAGCATGCCCAGACAACCTACAGCTATCAGCAGGGCATGGTGGGAATTGTAGTTTTACAACATCTGCAGGGCCGCAGTTTGAGGATGCCTGCTTAGTGTCTCCAAAGTCTGAGAGCCATACATATTGGGCATTGCCGCATCCGTAAAAATCTTCTCTATAAAAATACCCCATAAACTGGCCCCTCGATAAACGGCGTAAAAAAAATCTAATAAAAACTATGTAAAAAAAGCCATTTTTATTGTCACGTTGGATCCCAAAAAGTGTAATAACAAGCCATTAAAAAGTCATATGCACCCCCAATTAGTGCCAATAAAACTACATTAGATAGTCGCCCAACAAAAAAAAAAAAAAACTGTAGCTCCCAGGCTATGGAGATACTAAAATATTTTTTTTTTGTTCTTAAAATGATAATATAGTGTAAAATCTAAATAAATTTTAAAATGTAGACATATTAGGTATCGCCGCGTCCGTAAGAATCTGCCCTATAAAAATAACATTTGACCAAACCCCTCGGATGAACAGCGTTAAAAATATAAACACCCATTTTTTGGCAAAATTTCAATTTTTTTCTGATAATAAAGCAAGGGTTAACAGCCAAACAAAATTAAATATTTATTGCCCTGATTCTGTAGTTTGCAGAAACCCCCCTTATATGTGGTCGTAAATGGCTATATAGCCACACGGCAGAACATAGAACGAAGGGAACACCATATGGTTTCTGGAAGGCAGATTTTGATGGACTGGTTTATTTACACCATGTCCCATTAGAAGCCCCCCTGATGTAGCCTAGACTAGAAACTCCAAAAAAGTGACCCCATCCAAGAAACTACACCCCTCAAGGTATTCAAAATTACTTTACAAACATTGTTCACCCTTTAGGTGTTCCACAAAACTTAATAGCGAATGTAGAAACAATTTTAGAATTTAAATGTTTTGTTACCTTGCCTCAAAAAAGTGTAATATAGAGCAACCAAAAATCATATTTAGCCTAAAATAGTCCCAAAACAACAACCACCTTATCCCGTAGTTTCCTAGATGGGGTCACTTTTATGGAGTTTTTACTCTAGGGGTGTAGCAGGGGGCTTGAAAGGGTACATGGTGTAAATAAACCAGTACAGCAAAATCTGCCTTCCAAAAACCATATGGCGTTCCCCTTGTTCTATGTCCTGCCGTTTAGCCAAATAGTAGTTTACGACCACATATGGGGTGTTTCTTCAAACTACAGCATCAGGGCAACCCATATTGAGTTTTGTTTGGCTGTTAACCCATTTTTTCCAGTAATAAAGTAAGGGTTAAAATGGAAAATTTTCCAAAAAATAGAAATTCCAAAATTGTTTCTCCATGTGCCATTAACTCTTGTGGAACACCTAAAGGGTTAACAAAGTTTGTAAACCCAGTTTTGAATACCTTGAGGGGTGTACTTTCCTAGATGGAGTCACTTTTTTGGAATTTCTATTCTAGGGGTGCAACAGGGGGCTTGAAATGGGACATGGTATAAACAAAACCAGTCCTGCAAAATCTGCCTTGCAAAAACCATATGGCGTTCCCCTCCTTCTATGTCCTCCCGTTTGGCCAAACTGTAGTTTAGGACCACATATGGGGTGTTTCTGCAAACTACAGAATCAGGGCAACCCATATTGAGTTTTGTTTGGCATTTAACCCTTGCTTTGTTCCTGGAAAAAATGGATTCTATTGGAAACTTTCCAAAAAAATCTAAATACTTAAATTTTATGTCCATTTGCCATGAAGTCTTGTAGAAGACCTAAAGGGTTAACAAAGTTTGTAAAATCAGTTTTGAATACCTTGAGGGGTGTAGTTTCTAAAATGGGGTCATTTTTGGGTGGTTTCTATTAAGTAAGCCTCACAAAGTGACTTCAGACCTGGATTTGTCCATAAAAAGTGTGATTTGGAAAATTTCTGAAAAATTTCAAAATTAGCTTCTAAACTTCTAAGCTATGTAACATCCCCAAAAAATAAAATGGCATTCCCAAAATGATACAAACATGAAGTAGACATATGGGGAATGTAAAGTCATCACAAATTTTTCATTTTTTTTTGGTAAATTTGGTATTTTTTTATGCAAAAAAATTTACTTTTTTGACCCAATTTTAGCAGTGTCATGAAGTACAATATGTGAAGAAAAAATAATCTCAGAAAGGCCTGGGTAAGTAAAGGCATTTTAAAGTTATTCACACATAAAGTGACACCGGTCAGATATTCAAAAAATGGCTAAGTCCTTAAGGTGAAATAGGGCTGAGTCCTTAAGGGGTTAAAAAAAAAATTAAAAATCCTACACATGTATGATATCACCGCGTCCATAACGACCTGATCTATATAACGGCCATGTTACTTTCCCCGCACGATGAACGCCATAAAATTTTTGAAATAAAAACTATTATGAAATTTATATTTTGCCCACCTTACTTACCAAAAAAGGTAATAAAAGTGATCAAAAAAGTTGTATGTACGCCAAAATAGTACCAATCTAACAGTCACCTCATCCCGCAAAAAATGAGCCCCTACATGAGACAATGACCCAAAAAAATTAAAAAAACTATGATTTTTTTGTTTCAAAAATGCTTTATGTTAAACGTAAAAAATGTATAAAAAAGTAGACATATTAGGTATCGCCGTGTCCGTAAGAACCTTCTCTATAAAAATATCACATGACCTAAACCCTGAGGTGAATATCGTAAAAAATTAAAAATAAAAACGGTGTCAAAAAAGCAATTTTTCTGTCACTTTACATCACAAAAAGTGTAACAGCAAGTGATCAAATAGTCGTATGCTCCCCAAAATAGCGCCAATCTAACCATCATCTCATCCCACAAAAATGATACCCTACCTAAGACAATCGCCCAAAAACTGAAAAAACTATGACTCTCAGACTATGGAGACACTAAAACATGATTTCTTTTTTTGTTTCAAAAATTATATTATTGTGTAAAACTTAAAACATGAAAGAAAGTAGACATATTAGGTATTGCCACGTCCATAACGACCGGCTCTATAAAAATATCTAATAACATAACCCCTCAGGTGAACACTGTCAAAGAAATTAAATAAAAACTGTGCTAAAAAAACATTTGTTATGTCACCTTACGTCACTAAAAGTGCAACACCAAGCAATCAAAAAGGCGTATGCCCCCCACAATGGTGCCAATCTAACCGTCACCTCATCCCACAAAAAATGATACTCTACGTAAGACAATCGCCCAAAAAAAAAAAAAAATATGGCTCTCAGGCTATGGAGACACTAAAACATGTTTTTTATTTTTTGTTTAAAAAATGATATTATTGTGTAAAACCTAAATAAATTTTAAAAAAGGCATGCATATTAGGTATTGCCATGTCTGTAAGAAACTGCTCTATAAAAATACCACATGACCTAACTCCTCAGGTGAACACTGTAAAAAAAATTAATAAAAACTGTCAAAAAAGCACATTTTTTGGCAAATTTTCCATTTTAATCCATTTTTTCCCGTAACAAAGCAAGAGTTGGCAGCCAAACAAAACTCAATATTTGTTGTCCTGATTCTGTAATTTACAGAAATGCCCCATATCAAAAAGTCATATGCACCCCAAAATAGTGCCAATCTAACCTTCATCTTATCCCACAAAAATTATACCCAACCTGAGACAATCGCCTACAAACTCAAAAAACTATGGCTCTCAGACTATGAAGACACTAAAACATGATTTTTTATTGTTTCAAAAATTATATTAATGTGTAAAAACCTAAATAAATAAAAAAAAAGGTATCCATATTAGGTATTGCCGCGTTCGTAAGAACCTGCTCTATAAAAATAGCACATGATCTAACCTTTCAGATGAACATTGTAAATAAAAAAATAAAAACTGTGCCAAAACAGCAATTTTTTGGCAAATTTTCCATTTTAATCCATTTTTTCCCGTAACAAAGCAAGAGTTGTCCTGATTCTGTAATTTACAGAAATGCCCCATATATGGTCGCAAACTGCTGTATGGCCACACGGCAGGGAGCAGAAGGAAAGGAAAGCCATATGGTTTTTGGAAGGCAGTTTTTGCTGGACTGGTTTTTTGACACCATGTCCCATTTGAAGCCCCCCCGATGCACTCCTAGAGTAGAAACTCCAAAAACTGACCCTATTTATTCAAAACTAATTTTACAAACTTTGTTAGCCCTTTAAGTGTTCCACAAGAGTGGCAAATGGAGTTGAAACTTCAGAATTTCAATTTTTTGTTACTTTGCCTCACAAAAAGTGTAATATAGAGCAACCAAAAATCATATGTACCCTAAAATAGTACCAACAAAACTGCCACCTTATCCCGTAGTTTCTAAAATGGGGTCACTTTTTTGAGTTGCATTAGGGAGCTTCAAATGGGACATGGTGTCTAAAAAACAATCCAGCAAAAATCTGCCTCTCAGAAACCATATGGTGTTCCTTTCCTTCTGTGCCCTGCCGTGTGCCCATACAGTAGTTTACGACCACATATGGGGTGTTTCTATAAACTACAAACTACAAAATCAGGGCAATAATTATTGAGTTTTGTTTGGCTGTTAACCCTTGCTTTGTTACTGGAAAAATTGATTAAAATGGAAAATTTGCCAAAATATTTAAATTCTGAAATTTCATCTCCATTTGCCAATAACTCTTGTGGAACACATAAAAGGTTAACAAAGTTTGTAAAATCAGTTTTGAATACCTTGAAGGGTGTAGTTTGGGTGGTTTCTATTATGTAAGCCTCACAAAGTGACTTCAGACCTGAACTAGTCCATAAAAAGGGGGTTTTGGAAAATTTCTGAAAAATGTAAAGATTTGCTTCTAAACTTCTAAGCCTTGTAACGTCCCCAAAAAACAAAATGGCATTCCCAAAATGATCCAAACATGTAGTAGACATATGAGGAATGTAAATTAATAACTATTTTTGGAGGTATTACTATGTATTTATAGAAGTAGAGAAATACTTGGAAGTTTGCTAATTTTTCAAAATTTTTGGTAACTTTTGTATTTTTATTATAAATAAAAATGAATTTTTTTTACTCCATTTTACCAGTGTCATGAAGTACAATATGTGACAAAAAAACTATCTCAGAATGGCCTGGATAAGTAAAAGCGTTTTAAAGTTATTCACACACAAAGTGACACTGGTCAGATTTGCAAAAAATGGCCTGGCCCTTAAGGTGAAAATGAGCCCAGTCCCTAAGAGGTTAAACGAATAACACACAAAGAATTAAATGTTACCATGTTTTTATTGAACACACCATGTAAACATTCACAGTGCAGGTGGAAAAAATATGTGAACCTCTAGACTAATGACATCTCCAAGAGTTAATTGGAGTGAGGTGTCAGCCAAGTGGAGTCCAATTAATGAGATGAGATTGGAGGTGTTTTGGTACAGCTACACACACCAGTTCTGGGTTTGCTTTTCACAAGAAGTATTGCCTGATGTGAATGATACCTCACACAAAAGAGCTCTCAGAAGACCTACAATTAAAAATTGTTGACTTGCATAAAACTGGAAAGGGTTGTAAAAGTATCTCAAAAAGCCTTGCTGTTCATCAGTGCACGGTAAGACAAATTGTCTATAAATGGAAAAAGTTCAGCACTGCTGCTACTCTCCCTAGGAGTGGCTGTCCTGTAAAGATGACTGCAAGAGCACAGCGCAGACTGCTCAATGAGGTGAAGAAGTATCCTAGAATGTCAGCTAAAGACTTACAAAAGTCTCTGGCATATGCTAACATCCCTGTTAGCGAATCTATGATACGTAAAACACTAAACAAGAATGGATTTCATGGGAGGATACCACAGAGGAAGCCACTGCTGTCCAAAAAAACCCAATTTCTGCACGTTTCATTTTGCACAAGAGCACCTGGATGTTCCACTGCAGTACTGGCAAAATATTCTGTGGACAGATGAAACCAAAGTTGAGTTGTTTGGAAGAAACACACAACACTATGTGTGGAGAAAAAGAGGCACAGCACACCAACATCAAAACCTCATCCCAACTGTGAAGTATGGTGGTGGGGGCATCATGGTTTGGGGCTGCTTTGCTGCGTCAGTGCCTGGACGGATTGCTATCATCAAAGGAAAAATGAATTCACAAGTTTATCAAGACATTTTGCAGGAGAACTTAGGGCCATCTGTCCACCAGCTGAAGCTCAACAGAAGATGGATGTTGCAACAGGACAACGACCCAAAAAATAGAAGTAAATCAACAACAGAATGGCTTAAACAGAAGAAAATACGCCTTCTGGAGTGGCCCAGTCAGAATCCTGACCTCAACCCGATTGAGATGCTGTGGCATGACCTCAAGAAAGCGATTCACACCAGACATCCCAAGAATATTGCTGAAGTAAAACAGTTCTGTAAAGAGAAATGGTCAAGAATTACTCCTGACCGTTGTGCACGTCTGATCTGCAACTACAGGAAACGTTTGGTTGAAGTTATTGCTGCCAAAGGAGGTTCAACCAGTTATTAAATCCAAGGGTTCACATCCTTTTTCCACCTGCACTGGGAATGTTTACATGGTGTGTTCAATAAAAACATGGCAACATTTAATTCTTTGTGTGTTATTAGTTTAAACAGACTGTGATCGTCTATTGTTGTGACTTAGATGACCACATTTCACATTTTATGACCAATTTGTGCATAAATCCATATCATTCCAAAGGGTTCACATACTTTTTCTTGCAACTGTATATGTAATGATGTACAGTATGTGTACAGTATATCCATGTGTAGGAGAGGACTCCAGCATAACGTAAACCGGACTGATCCGTTATGCAGGCCATAGACTTCTATTATGATGGAATGAATTACGGAATGCCTCTAAAGGCAATTCAGTAAATACCACAAAACGAACCCGCACACGAACTTCAAAATATGAAATTCTCTCATCCCTAGTTATGATTAGAGTTGAGCGAACACCTGGATGTTCGGGTTCGAGAAGCCCGACCCGAACTTCGTCCCGAACCCGAACCCCATTGAAGTCAATGGGGACCCGAACTTTTCGGCACTAAAAAGGCTGTAAAACAGCCCAGGAAAGAGCTAGAGGGCTGCAAAAGGCAGCAACATGTAGGTAAATCCCCTGCAAACAAATGTGGATAGGGAAATGAATTAAAATAAAAATAAAAAAAATAAAAATTAACCAATATCAATTGGACAGAGGTCCCATAGCAGAGAATCGGGCTTCACGTCAGCAGAGAATCAGTCTCTTCATGACATAGCAGAGAATCTGGCTTCATGTCAGCAGAGAATCAGTCTTCATGTCATAGCAGAGAATCAGGCTTCACGTCACCCACCACTGGAACAGGCCACTGTCACACATTTAGGCCCTGGCACCCAGACAGAGGAGAGAGGTCCCGTAACAGAGAATCTGGCTTCATGTCAGCACAGAATCAGTCTTCATGTCATAGCAGAGAATCAGGCTTCACGTCACCCACCACTGGAACAGGCCACTGTCACACATTTAGGCCCCGGCACCCAGACAGAGGAGAGAGGTCCCGTAACAGAGAATCTGGCTTCATGTCAGCACAGAATCAGTCTTTATGTCATAGCAGAGAATCAGGCTTCACGTCACCCACCACTGGAACAGGCCACTGTCACATATTTAGGCCCAGGCACACAGGCAGAGGAGAGAGGTCCCGTAACAGAGAATCTGGCTTCATGTCAGCACAGAATCAGTCTTTATGTCATAGCAGAGAATCAGGCTTCACGTCACCCACCACTGGAACAGGCCACTGTCACATATTTAGGCCCCGGCACCCAGACAGAGGTGAGAGGTCCCGTAACAGAGAATCAGTCTTCATGTCATAGCAGAGAATCAGGCTTCACGTCACCCACCACTAGAACAGGCCACTGTCACACATTTAGGCCCCGGCACCCAGACAGAGGAGACAGGTCCCATAACAGAGAATCTGGCTTTATGTCAGCACAGAATCAGTCTTCATGTCATAGCAGAGAATCAGGCTTCACGTCACCCACCACTGGAACAGGCCACTGTCACATATTTAGGCCCAGGCACCCAGGCAGAGGAGAGAGGTCCCGTAACAGAGAATCTGGCTTCATGTCAGCACAGAATCAGTCTTCATGTTATAGCAGAGAATCAGGCTTCACGTCACCCACCACTGGAACAGGCCACTGTCACATATTTAGGCCCCGGCACCCAGACAGAGGAGAGGTTCATTCAACTTTGGGTTGCCGTGCGATATAATGGTAAAATAAAATTAAATAGGATTGAATGAGGAAGTGCCCTGGAGTACAATAATATATTGTTAAGGGGAGGTAGTTAATGTCTAATCTGCACAAGGGATGGACAGGTCCTGTGGGATCCATGCCTGGTTCATTTTTATGAACGTCAGCTTGTCCACATTGGCTGTAGACAGGCGGCTGCGTTTGTCTGTAATGACGCCCCCTGCCGTGCTGAATACACGTTCAGACAAAACGCTGGCCGCCGGGCAGGCCAGCAGCTCCAAGGCATAAAAGGCTAGCTCTGGCCACGTGGACAATTTGGAGACCCAGAAGTTGAATGGGGCCGAACCATCAGTCAGTACATAGAGGGGTGTGCACAGGTACTGTTCCACCATGTTAGTGAAATGTTGCCTCCTGCTAACACGTTCTGTATCAGGTGGTGGTGCAGTTAGCTGTGGCGCGGTGACAAAACTTTTCCACATCTCTGCCATGCTAACCCTGCCCTCAGAGGAGCTAGCCGTGACACAGCTGCGTTGGCGACCTCTTGCTCCTCCTCTGCCTTTGCCTTGGGCTTCCACTGGTTCCCCTGTGACATTTGGGAATGCTCTCAGTAGCGCGTCTACCAATGTGCGCTTGTACTTGCGCATCTTCCTATCACGCTCCAGTGTAGGAAGTAAGGTGGGCACATTGTCTTTGTACCGGGGATCCAGCAGGGTGGCAACCCAGTAGTCCGCACACGTTAAAATGTGGGCAACTCTGCTGTCATTGCGCAGGCACTGCAGCATGTAGTCGCTCATGTGTGCCAGGCTGCCCAGAGGTAAGGACAAGCTGTCCTCTGTGGGAGGCGTATAGTCATCGTCCTGTGTTTCCCCCCAGCCACGCACCAGTGATGGGCCCGAGCTGCTTTGGGTGCCACCCCGCTGTGAACATGCTTCATCCTCATCCTCCTCCACCTCCTCCTCATCCTCGTCCTCCTCGTCCTCCAGTAGTGGGCCCTGTCTGGCCACATTTGTACCTGGCCTCTGCTGTTGCAAAAAACCTCCCTCTGAGTCACTTCGAAGAGACTGGCCTGAAAGTGCTAAAAATGACCCCTCTTCCTCCTCTTCCTCCTGGGCCACCTCCTCTTCCATCATCGCCCTAAGTGTTTTCTCAAGGAGACATAGAAGTGGTATTGTAACGCTGATAACGGCGTCATCGCCACTGGCCATGTTGGTGGAGTACTCGAAACAGCGCAACAGGGCACACAGGTCTCGCATGGAGGCCCAGTCATTGGTGGGGAAGTGGTGCTGTTCCGCAGTGCGACTGACCCGTGCGTGCTGCAGCTGAAACTCCACTATGGCCTGCTGCTGCTCGCACAGTCTGTCCAGCATGTGCAAGGTGGAGTTCCACCTGGTGGGCACGTCGCATATGAGGCGGTGAGCGGGAAGGCCGAAGTTTCGCTGTAGCGCAGACAGGCGAGCAGCGGCAGGGTGTGAACGCCGGATCCGCGAACAGACGGCCCGCACTTTATGCAGCAGCTCTGACATGTCGGGGTAGTTGCGAATGAACTTCTGCACCACCAAATTCAGCACATGCGCCAGGCAAGGGATTTGCGTCAAACCGGCTAGTCCCAGAGCTGCAACAAGATTTCGCCCATTATCGCACACCACCAGGCCAGGCTTGAGGGTCACCGGCAGCAACCACTCGTCGGTCTGTTGTTCTATACCACGCCACAACTCCTGTGCGGTGTGGGGCCTGTCCCCCAAACATATGAGTTTCAGAACGGCCTGCTGACGTTTACCCCGGGCTGTGCTGAAGTTGGTGGTGAAGGTGTGTGGCTGACTGGATGAGCAGGTGGAAGAAGAGGAGGAGGAAGCTGAGTAGGAGGAGGAGGAGACAGGAGGCAAAGAATGTTGCCCTGCGATCCTTGGCGGCGGAAGGACGTGCGCCAAACAGCTCTCCGCCTGGGGCCCAGCCGCCACTACATTTACCCAGTGTGCAGTTAGGGAGATATAGCGTCCCTGGCCGTGCTTACTGGTCCACGTATCTGTGGTTAGGCGGACCTTGCCACAGATGGCGTTGCGCAGTGCACACTTGATTTTATCGGACACTTGGTTGTGCAAGGAAGGCACGGCTCTCTTGGAGAAGTAGTGGCGGCTGGGAACAACATACTGTGGGACAGCAAGCGACATGAGCTGTTTGAAGCTGTCTGTGTCCACCAGCCTAAATGACAGCATTTCATAGGCCAGTAGTTTAGAAATGCTGGCATTCAGGGCCAGGGATCGAGGGTGGCTAGGTGGGAATTTACGCTTTCTCTCAAATGTTTGTGAGATGGAGAGCTGAACGCTGCCGTGTGACATGGTTGAGATGCTTGGTGACGCAGGTGGGGGTGTTGGTGGTACATCCCATGTTTGCTGGGCGGCAGGTGCCAATGTTCCTCCAGAGGCGGAGGAAGAGGCCGAGGCGGCAGCAGCAGAAGAGGCCGAGGCGGCAGCAGCAGAAGAGGTAGCAGGGGGAGCCTGAGTGACTTCCTTGTTTTTAAGGTGTTTACTCCACTGCAGTTCATGCTTTGCATGCAGGTGCCTGGTCATGCAGGTTGTGCTAAGGTTCAGAACGTTAATGCCTCGCTTCAAGCTCTGATGGCACAGCGTGCAAACCACTCAAGTCTTGTCGTCAGCACATTGTTTGAAGAAGTGCCATGCCAGGGAACTCCTTGAAGCTGCATTTGGGGTGCTCGGTCCCAGATGGCGGCGGTCAGTAGCAGGCGGAGTCTCTTGGCGGCGGGTGTTCTGATTTTGCCCACTGCTCCCTCTTTGTCTTTTGCTACGCTGTTGGCTCGGTCTCACCACTGCCTCTTCCTCCGAACTGTGAAAGTCAGTGGCACGACCTTCATTCCATGTGGGGTCTAGGACCTCATCGTCCCCTGCATCATCTTCCACCCAGTCTTGATCCCTGACCTCCTGTTCAGTCTGCACACTGCAGAAAGACGCAGCAGTTGGCACCTGTGTTTCGTCATCATCAGAGACGTGCTGAGGTGGTATTCCCATGTCCTCATCATCAGGAAACATAAGTGGTTGTGCGTTAGTGCATTCTATCTCTTCCACCCCTGGGGAAGGGCTAGGTGGATGCCCTTGGGAAACCCTGGCAGCAGAATCTTCAAACAGCATAAGAGACTGCTGCATAACTTGAGGCTCAGACAGTTTCCCTGATATGCATGGGGGTGATGTGACAGACTGATGGGCTTGGTTTTCATGCGCCATCTGTTCGCTTTCTGCAGAAGACTGGGTGGGAGATAATGTGAACGTGCTGGATGCACTGTCGGCCACCCAATTGACTAATGCCTGTACCTGCTCAGGCCTTACCATTCTTAGAACGGCATTGGGCCCCACCAAATATCCTTGTAAATTCTGGCGGCTACTGGGACCTGAGGTAGTTGGTACACTAGGACGTGTGGTTGTGGCAGAACGGGCACGTCCTCTCCCAGCACCAGAGGGTCCACTAACACCACCACGACCATGTCCACGTCCGCGTCCCTTACTAGATGTTTTCCTCATTGTTCACCACAATAAGAAAAATATTATTTGGGCCAATGTATTGAATTAAAATTCAGGCCTTTTTTACAGACACCTAACACTGTCTGGCTATCTATTTAGGTACCGTATTACACTAATACAGGCACACCAGTAATGACAGATTTAGCTGAATATAAATGTGAGGCCTATGTTTTAGGCGCTGTGTGACAGGTATACGTTTAATCACAGAATTAGACTTGTATCTGCACTGTAGCGTGTGTGTTAAGTTTTTCAGAATGACCCTATCAACACCTTGAATCTAATATACCCTTTTAGGGATAGATTTAAAGTAGGCCTGATATAGCAGAAACTACTAATTATGAGAATGGCAAATTTGGGAATTGTTTTTCAACCCAGAACAAAAACTGTGCTTTTACGGTCACTAAAAATAACTTGACCAGCTAAAACAGTACTGATTTGGAGGAATATAAATGTCAGGCCTATTTTTTAGGCGCTGGGTGACAGGCTCAACTTGCCCCTGATGTAGTATATGGCCAAAAAATAACCACACTATTGATGGTTAAATGCACTTGATGAAAGCTTGACCCTGATGTAGGATATAGCAAAAAATAACCACACTATTGATGGTTAAATGCACTTGGGTGACACAGGCTCAGCCTGCACCTGATGTAGGATATAGCAAAAAATAACCACACTATTGATGGTTAAATGCACTTGGTGGTAGCTTGTGCTGGCGCACCACAAGCCACAAAAGGGCCGCCGATCACCCCAGAAAAAAGTGATATAAAAACGCTCTGGGCAGCCTAAAAAAAGTGAGCAATTGAATATCAGCACTTCAATGATCCACAGCTGGAGATCGATCACTGAATGAAGTCTTTTGGAGGAGTTAATCTGCCTAATCTCGCCCTAACGTCGCAGCAGCAACCTCTCCCTATGCTTGTATCAGCAGAGTGACGTGCAGCGCTACGTGACCCAAGCTTATATAGAGGCTGGGTCACATGCTGCACTGGCCAATCACAGCCATGCCAATAGTAGGCAAGGCTGTGATGGCCTCTTGGGGCAAGTAGTATGACGCTTGTTGATTGGCTGCTTTACAGCCTTTCAAAAAGCGCCAAGAAAGCGCCGAACACCGAACCCGGACTTTTACAAAAATGTTCGGGTTCGGGTCCGTGTCATGGACACCCCAAAATTCGGTACGAACCCGAACTATACAGTTCGGGTTCGCTCACCCCTAGTTATGATTTATGTGTACAGTCAGGTCCATAAATATTGGGACATCGACACAATTCTAACATTTTTGGCTCTATACACTACCACAATGGATTTGAAATTAAACAAACTAGATGTCCTTTAACTGCAGGCTGTCAGCTTTAATTTGAGGGTATTTACATCCAAATCAGGTGAACGGTGTAGGAATTACAACAGTTTGCATATGTGCCTCCTATTTGTTAAGGGACCAAAAGTAATGGGACAATTGGCTTCTCAGCTGTTCCATGGCCAGGTGTGTGTTATTCCCTCATTATCCCAATTACAATGAGCAGATAAAAGGTCCAGAGTTAATTTCAAGTGTGCTATTTAACAACTATTTGGAACATTCTTAAAAAGAACGAATGCACCGGTGAGCTCAGCAACACCAAAAGACCCAGAAGACCACGGAAAACAACTGTGGTGGATGACTGAAGAATTATTTCCCTGGTGAAGAAAACACCCTTCACAACAGTTCTCCAGATCAAGAACACTCTCCAGGAGGTAGGTGTATGTGTGTCAAAGTCAACAATCAAGAGAAGACTTCACCAGAGTGAATACAGAGGGTTCACCACAAGATGTAAACCATTGGTGAGCCTCAAAAACAGGAATGCCAGATTAGAGTTTGCCAAACGACATCTAAAAAAGCCTTCACAGTTCTGGAACAACATCCTATGGACAGATGAGACCAAGATCAACTTGTTCCAGAGTGATGGGAAGAGAAGAGTATGGAGAAGGAAAGGAACTGCTCATGATCCTAAGTATACCACCTCATCAGTGAAGCATGGTGGTGGTATTGTCATGGCCTCGGCATGTATGGCTGCCAATGGAACTGGTTCTCTTGTATTTATTGATGATGTGACTGCTGACAAAAGCAGCAGGATGAATTCTGTAGTGTTTTGGGCAATATTATCTGCTCATATTCAGCCAAATGCTTCAGAACTTATTGGACGGTGCTTCACAGTGCAGATGGACAATGACCCAAAGCATACTGCAAAAGCAACCAAAGAGTTTTTTAAGGGAAAGAAGTGGAATGTTATGCAATGGCCAAGTCAATCACCTGACCTGAATCAGATTGAGCATGCATTTCACTTGCTGATGACAAAATTGAAGGGAAAATGCCCCAAGAAACAGCAGGAACTGAAGACAGTTGCAGTAGAGGCCTGGCAGAGCATCACCAGGGATGAAACCCAGCGTCTGGTGATGTCTATGTGTTCCAGACTACAGGATTTGCAACCAAGTATTAAAAAGTGAAAGTTTGATTTATGATTATTATTATTTCCATTACTTTTGGTCCCTTAACAAGTGGGAGGCACATATGCAAACTGTTGTAATTCCTACACCGTTCACCTGATTTGGATGTAAATACCCCCAAATTAAAGCTGACAGTCTGCAGTTAAAGCACATCTTGTTTGTTACATTCCATTGTGGTGGTGTATAGAGCCAAAAATGTTAGAATTGTGTCGATGTCCCAATATTGATGGATCTGACTTGTATGTACAGTTAAGAGTACATCCTGTTTGAATTGGCTTTTACATATTAGGACATGTATTAAAAAATCTGGTCTTTAGAATTTCAACAGATTCCACTGTTTAATTATTTGGGTTATGCCATTCTACTGCATATAGGGGTTCTGTATTTATGCAGAATTTCAAATATATTTACTGTATATTAGAAAATTGTATGGTTTCCTATTTATACACATAAAAAAACGAATACACCTTTAACTTACAAGACGTCTGGAGCAACATTGTTTGAACAGACAAGACCAAAGTGGAGATGTTTGACAATAATGCACAGTATCAAACCAAAACCATCATATTAACACTTCATACCATGTGGTTTTGGTTTGCTTTGCAGCAACAGGCTGCACCTGCAGTTACTGAGTTCACCATGGACTCCTCTGTATATCGAAGTATTCTTGAATGAAATATGAGTGAAATATCGATCAACAACTAAAGCTTGGCTAAAACTGGGCTATGTGACAGTACAATGATACAAAGAACACCTTGCTGAATTTCACAACAAAATTTGATTTGTTATGAATTAGTTCATCACAAATCTTATTCCATTGTATGTAGTGGGCACCGCAATTGCACCACCCCCATCATTGAACCCATCAGATGCTGTGTTTATCACTGATCAAGGCATATGAAGGTAACATTGAGGCCTTTTAGGGGTTAATTAGGGGTTAAAGAAAAAAAAAAACCATACTGACCTCATCAATTTGCTCGCTGAGAGATAGTTGCGGCCAAAGTCTCTCACGCGATGATGTGATGACTAGAGATGAGCGAAATTTTTTTTTAAAATGTTTCGCTGGTTCGCCAAATGTTTTTTTTTTTTATTCGGTTCGATCCGAATAAATTTGCGGCAAATTACATTTACAAAACGGCTATTTCCTGGCTGCAGAGAGCCTTTATAATGGTGTACAACACTGTGCCTTGCAGTAACACGATATGGAGTCTGCTTTGGTAGTGAAATAATACTGTGAATCCGTATGACATGCAGATTACAGGCGTCACACTTAGAAACACTGCACACTTCACTTATTTGGGCAGTCACGGGGCCAAAACTGACCAAATAAGTCACATATGAACTTACAGTTCAATGTTAGCGTCAAGAAAAAGCGCACTCCTTTTACACAGTCATCAGCTGATTCCACATAGATGTCTACAGAACCTGTTATATTAAACGCTTATACAAGTAGATACCCCCAACAGAGTGGAGAGTGTGTCAGCAGTAAGTTTGTGTTGACGTCACTGATTATTTTGCCCTTCCTCTAATCCGTCATAACTATAACCCCCAAAAAACGGATCCTGCCTGTGGAGCATCCGCCTTTACTCAGTCAGCATTTGGCCAGTAATCCAATCCATCAGTATTGCTAATGCCAAAATAAACTGGAGTGGATCCAAAACAGAGATGACACGTGAATGGAATAGTTGCATGTCTTCTTTTTGTTTTGTACCCACTCCTGCTTTTGGCTACCAAATTACAAGCCAATTATTTTCTTTTCTTTTTTTACGGGTAAGATTTTTTTATTTATTTAACAAACAGGATATTAACACACATAAAATGAAACACAGAAGGGGCAAAACCACAAGATTTAAAAGAAAAAAATGGAAAAACAAAGAGCTTCATCAACAAGAATGGATTGACGACCAGTGTCGGGGTAACCACGATGGTAATGCATACGGATCAAGAAATGTATGGGGTTATTGCTGATAACTAGAGGACAGTCCAGCAAACAAGCTGACTCCATCTCATTCCATGACGAGTTGGGTTGCTGATAAGTGAACTCTAAAGTGTCTGAAGAAATGCGAGTAAAGACATTGGAATAAATTGTCTACTTCCTCCAACGTGACCTCGTCCTTTGATTTATGAATATCATTCCATAAAGTCTTGAAGTCCTCTGCGTGAATGGCATAAGAAATGTCCATGCAAGGTTCGACTGGCACAGAGAAAACAAGGTCTGTGGCCAACACTCATCCAGAAACGTCATACCCAGTCCACATCGCTGCTAGCCAAGTAAGGTCCTGAGAACTGATCACTAGCTTACACAAACAACAGTCAAAGTTTCTTTGGTAACTTTGGTAAATGTCTTTGGTAACACCTCCAATAGATTGCCCTCTGTGTATGTCCCGCAGAACCAACTTGTCCACACAGTCCGGTCCTCTGTGCTTGCCTTGGTGAGTGGAGGCTTTGATGAAATCTGTATGAGCACAGCCAGTGATTCTCTGTCCTTTCCTTTGAGTCCAGGTAAACAGTAAAATTTGGCTTTTAGGTTCAGCTCTGAGCCCACTTCAATGGCAAGACCCTTCTGCTTCTCGCCAGCTATATGGGCAGAGAGGTGCTTGGAATACTCTTTCAGTCTGGTGTATGAGAAATTATACATTGGTGTCATGCTGTACAGAGTCCATTGTTTTTGAAGGAGCAAAGCAGCCTGTGCTGGATCAAGAGTTTCCTCCAAGGGGGTGTACTGCGGGATTTTTCGGTTAGACAAGCTTCGCAATGCAGACTGTCGACTTGCAGAGTCAAGCTTCCTGGAGGATACCTCGAGCTGTCAAAATGACTGCTCCTTCGTGCCAATGACCTACCTCTGGCTCATGTAAAATGTAGAGCAGATAGCCAGTGGCACTACACCAAACCTAAAATTGTCAGGATGCGACTGCCGAGGAGTGGTGCCTCACGGAGGTGCTCAGCTTGTAGCTGCAGTGAGCATATATGATAAAAGGAAAAAGAGAACAAAATGAGCGGCACTCACCGTTGATAGGCAGGTAACTGTATTCCATGGCAGGAGGGGGGTGCAAGGGTTGCAGATACAGCAGCAAGTAAGCGACAGCCGTTTTGCGCGTGTATGCGCTTCTTCTGGCTTTCCAACACTGAAGAGGTCACGGCACCTTCTTATAGTGCACAGGAAGCCGCATCATCGCAGTAATTTGCTTAATTACTAAGTAATCAACACCTGGCCTCTCAAGAGGGAGGGCAGGGATTTCAGTCAGGCGGGACCTCTTCAATGATGTAAGGTGCATATGTGAACATACATAAACCAATAAGAACAAATCAAAATACGAAAATACAATAAGCAAGAGTGGTTCATTACAAAAATACGCTCATATCTATTTTTTCATTTAGTCCCAGCGGACCCAATGCATCCGTGCGTAGGATCCATATAGTTTCTCTTCTCAGAAGCTCCCTTTCTCTGTCACCACCTCTTTCAGTGCGGTTAACTACTTCAAGGCCAGCAAAAGTCAGCACATTGGGATTTCCACTATGTGCCCTGTTCACATGATCTATTAACCACGGAACACCCTTTCCTGTTTTTAAGGAGTTTAGGTGTTCGCAGAATCTTTCAAATAAGCAGCGGATAGTTTTTCCGATGTAGAAGCGTCCGCATCTACATAAAATTATATAAACCACAAATTTGCTGCGGCAGGTAATAACTGGAAAAACCCTATGTTCTATCCCTGCAACAGAGATCACTTGTAATTGGGAATTGAAGCTGCAGAAGGAACAGCTTCTGCAACTCCTATTCCCTTTTGGTCTCTGTTCAGACAGCCATGTGAGACGTTTTGTTCTGAAATGGCTAGTTACCACTTGATCGCGTATAGTATGGCATCTTCTAAACGCTATCACCGGTTTCATATCTTTCAATTGTTTTAGGGAATCGTCCCTCACTAAGATACTCCAATTTTTCTTTATGACCTGTTTTATCTTATCGGCCATAGGACTGAATTTAAAGGAAAAGACGAAGGGTGGGGGCCCCTTTTATTGAGGGTTTACCCTCCCTTACTTCTGTCTGATGTACTTGTGACGCTTTTGTCATAGCTTGATTCAACAAGTCTGGGGGATACCCTCTATGTCTCAGCCTAGCGCGCAGATCCTGCGCCTGTTTATCATAACTCATTGAGGTGGTATTTATACGCGCAAGTCTTCTGAATTGTTTTACTGTGCTTGGGTGATAGCTGGAGAAATGGAGGAGGGAGTTGGCGGCGGTCGGCTTATGAAAACCTTCCGTCACCAACGCCCCCTATGAATGAACCACTCTTGCTTATTGTATTTTCGTATTTTGATTTGTTCTTATTGGTTTATGTATGTTCACATATGCACCTTACATCATTGAAGAGGTCCCGCCTGACTGAAATCCCTGCCCTCCCTCTTGAGAGGCCAGGTGTTGATTACTTAGTAATTAAGCAAATTACTGCGATGATGCGGCTTCCTGTGCACTATAAGAAGGTGCCGTAACCTCTTCAGTGTTGGAAAGCCAGAAGAAGCGCATACACGCGCGAAACGGCTGTCGCTTACTTGCTGCTGTATCTGCAACCCTTGCACCCCCCTCCTGCCATGGAATAAAGTTACCTGCCTATCAACGGTGAGTGCCGTTCTTTTTCCTTTTATCAGACCTACTTCTGGCAGTTAACACCCCATCGGTTGGTGTTTGCATATCCTTGTGATAAATGATGTTCCCGTTCACTGTCTGTAAACAGAGATATTAACAGACAAATGTATCAAACTCTGCCGCCATCTTTCTAGGCGCCACATCACCAGTCCCCTGACCAGCCTGACTTACCAGCATCTGTTCCAGGACATGAAACAGTGGAATGACATCGCTCATCCCGTAGTCCTGGTGACTTACAAATAACGTGGCCTTCTCAAAGGACCTGAGCAAACGGCAGGTGTCACGCATGAGCTGCCACTGGCTGATATTAAAATTACACAGAGGACTACTCCTGTCCGCTTGGATCATCAAGAAATCATTGAAAGCCTTTCTCTGTTCGTACAGTCGGTCCAACATATGGATGGTGGAATTCCAAAGGTTTGAAATGTCGCATATCAGCCTATGTTGGGGGTAGGCCGTTCTGCCGCTGCAGCTCAAGGAGGGTGTGCTTTGCAGTGTATGAGTGGCTGAAGTGCATGCAAAGTTTCCTGGCAATTTTTAGGATGTCTTGTAGATGGCTGGAAGATTTCAGGAACCACTTGACAACCAGATTGAACACGTGTGCCATGCAGGGCACATGGCTGAGCCCTCCTTGATGCAGCACGGTTACCATGTTCTTCCCATTTTCAGTCACCATGGTTTCGATTTTGAGTTGTTGCAGAGGAAGCCAGGATTCAATTTCTTGATGAAGGACATGGAGCAGTTCTTCCCCTGTGTGACTCCATTGGCCCAGGCAAACCAGGTGCAGAACAGCGTGAGAGTGATGAGAGGGGTCGCACATGGCTTGCATACACTACATGCCTCCAACATAATTCTTGGATCTCTACATAAAAATAATTTATTTGGTGTAAATCGCTAGAGGGGCATATTTGGAGACATTGACTTCTCAAGAAATACAGAGCAGCGGAGTTTACTTTTAAATTAAAAATTTCAACACTGCATAATTCAGCCCATACAGCAAAAGGAGGTGTACATTCAACCATACATTTTCCGAAAAAAAGCCAGTGTCACATAAAGAATTTCATCACTAAGTATATTCATGCTTTGGCCGGACATACAGGTCAATGTCAAGAATCGACTTAGCGTTTGCAAATGGGGCTATGTCTGATCAAGTGGTGAAGATGAAATATAAATTGCATGGAATCTGACCACTCTCCGGTTTTGCTTCTGCTCAGGGGAGTGGGGGTAAATACGGGCCCCAATAGAACCTATAGACTGAACCCTTATTGGTTGGAGGTCATTGGTGAGCGAGATTTAATCAATGCGGAGATTTTTGAATTTTAGCATCGGAATGAGGGCTCTACCCATATCCATTTTGTATGGGATGCTTTGAAGGCCTATATTAGAGGCCTCTACTGCGGTAAAATAAAAAGATAATGAGTGGAGTTCCATAAGCAGGAAAACGCAATGAGGGAGACAGTTGGGAGGTTGCAGGGCGAGCTGACCAAACACAGTACGGATTCACTTCGCACAGAACTCAGAGGCTAATCAACGATATAGGACTTTTATGGTAAACAACGCCCAACATAAACTCTTCTTTCAAGGACAGAGACGTTTTAGTGAGGAGGGGAAAACAGGAAAATAGTTAGCTGCACTGGTCGCTAATCAAAGGAGTGGGACCAAAATTAAGTACATTAGGAATAATCGGGGCCAGATAGTCAAGGATCCAGAGCAGATTAGACAGGAATTTGTTGAGTATTACTCTACTATATATAGCTCTTAAAGGGTATGCAGTCTGTCAAAAATTGATGACTATTTGGACCAATTAGAAATGCCTTTTCTCTCGCCTCAGGAAACCAAAATGCTTGATCACCCTATACGACAGGTAGAGTTAGAGGATGCTCTTCGCTTGGTTAAGTATAACTCTTCCCCTGGGGCGTATGGTTTGCCCTTTGAACTTTATAGATACCACACTAAGGTACTTCTCCCTATTTTGTTGCAGGTTTTAAATGAATCATATAGATATGGATCCCTACCTCCATCCTTTAGGGAGGCAATTATCACTCTAATTCTAAAAAGAGATAAGGACGGCAGTGAGGTTGGGTCCTATAGGCCCATATCACTCTTCAATACAGACTATAAGATCTTTGCAAAAATCTTAGCAAACCGTCTTAAACGGGTAATTGCAGCCCTGGTGCATCCTAATCAAACAGGATTTATACCCGGGAGACAGATTCAGTCGAATCTCTATGGGGTATATTTGAACCTGTTGATAGGGGGGGACCAGACCACTCCATCCTGTCTATGGATGCTGCTAAAGTGTTCGACAGGGTGGAGTGGTCCTTCTTGTGGCGAACTATGGCACATTTTCGATTGCGGACTACTTTTATTGCAATGACTCAACTGTTATACACTCAACCAATAGTCAACATTGATGGGGTAAATTCCTCCATTATTGAGCTTTAACGCGGTACTAGAGGGTTGTCCCCTCTCCCCCCTTTTATTTGAGCTATTTATGGAACCGTTAGTGTGCAGGATTCGTTCGAATGGTCCGATTCGGGGCTTCGGGGTAGCGGGAGAGAGTGACAAAATTAGGCTTTACGCAGACGATGTTATCCTTTTTTTGGATCAGGGTTGGAAAGCATATGTTATGCAGGTGATAGAGGAGTTTAGTCTACTGTCTGATTATCTAATTAGCTGGGCTGTCCTCACTACTCCCGCTAAATCGAAAAGTCCCCGAAGGGGGTTCCCGGGTCCGGACGCTGTCCTCGGGTGACTCGCTGGATTATCTGGGGATAAAGATAGGTGTTCCTATAGGTAGATTTTACGAGTTAAATCTTTCCCCGGTAATAGACAAAGTAAAGGGGAAAATTAGAGCCTGGCAAAAATTGTTAATATCCCAATCGGATCGATTAGCACTAGTGAAAATGATCATACTACCTCTGGTTCTGAGGAGGAGGTTGGATATATAGCGCCTACACCTAGGAACAGGTGGACACACTAACCACAAGCTCCTCCTTTAAATGAAATTGACAACACATGCTAAAAGGCATGATAAATTAAAACAAAAGAAAAGCACACACATGGCTCTTGGATCAAAAATTCAATAATGTAACATCAAATCGTATTTCCGATTGAGTCTACTTGGTACTGTGGACCCCATTTTGAAGATCCAGAAAGACTCACGATTCAAAAGCTTCTTTTTGTAGTTACCACCCCTTGATAGTGGAGTAACCCTCTCCAAGCCTTGCACAATTAAACCCTCTGTGTCACCGCCATGCACCGCTGAGAAATGCAGGCTGACCGCAGACACATTTCTGGCATGTGAATGAGGAATGTCAGAGATGTGCCTGCACAGTCTAACCTTGAAGCCATTAGTGGTGCAACCAATATACTGGAGGGAACAGAGAGTGCATGAGATACAATACACCACATAAGTGGTGTTACAGTTGATGTATTGTTTGATGGAAAAACATTGATTCATGGCATAGGAAAAAACTTCCTTGCCAGGTCCCATAAAGGAGCAACACGTACAAATTTTATGCCCACATGTCGGCATAAAATTTGTACGTGTTGCTCCTTTATGGGACCTGGCAAGGAAGTTTTTTCCTATGCCATAAATCAAAGTTTTTTCCATCAAACAATACATCAACTGTAACACCACTCATGTGGTGTATTGTATCTCATGCACTCTCTGTTCCCTCCAGTACATTGGCTGCACCACTAATGGCCTCAAGGTTAGACTGTGCAGGCACATCTCTGACATTCCTCATTCACATGCCAGAAATGTGTCTGCGGTCAGCCTGCATTTCTCAGCGGTGCATGGCGGTGACACAGAGGGTTTAATTGTGCAAGGCTTGGAGAGGGTTACTCCACCATCAAGGGGTGGTAACTACAAAAAGAAGCTTTTGAATCGTGAGTCTTTCTGGATCTTCAAAATGGGGTCCACAGTACCAAGTGTTACATTATTGAATTTTTGATCCAAGAGCCATGTGTGTTCTTTTGTTTTGTTTTAATTTATCATGCCTTTTAACATGTGTTGTCAATTTCATTTAAAGGAGGAGCTTGTGGTTAGTGTGTCCACCTGTTCCTAGGTGGAGGCGCTATATATCCAACAGCCTCCTCAGTATGTTTATGTCATGAGGAAGGATTGCTATTGTCCTTGATCCGAAACATGTAGACTGGAGTGTAACTGGCTTTTATCTGCACCGAAAAATAAAGGTAACATTTTAATCGAGCTGGACCTCTCTTTTTCCTACCTCTGGTTCTGTACCCGATCTGTGCCTGCCCCATTTGGATAGAGGATGCCTTTTTTTATAGATTGGAAGTCTTAATAAACTATCTAATTTGGGGGAGGAAGAGGGTTCGTATAATGCAGAGATATTTGTGGCTGGCTGAGTCAGAAGGGGGACTATCACTTCCTTTCTTTCAAGGGTATTTTTTTTCTGTGCAGCTACAAAGATGCTGTAACTTTAGAGAGAATGCACTTAGTCAATATTTAACTAGCGTAATAGGTAAGTCCCTTGATAATATTTTTATGCACTTAGAAATAGCACAGTGTGGAGCTTTGGATACCAGTAGTTTAATTTTGAGAACTCTGCAGAGGGTCTGGGAAAGATTGAATATGACTCTGCAGGTGTCACATGTTTTTGATTTCACCCCGTTGTGAGGAAATCTGAATTTACCGGAATTTTTGAAAATAATTGATCACACTTATTGGAGTCGTAGGGGTATCACTAGAGTGGACATTGTTTGTGGCAGATCGTTTTAAGGTCTTAGGGGACTTTAATTTCACAAATATTTCGTTTCTAGACCGATTTATGTATGCACGTTTAAAATACGCATACGAAGCCACACTTAATAAAACATATATGATTACTCAACAACATTCATTTTTTGATTATTGTTTTTGTCACTCAGGGAAAAAGATTAAAATGGCACAGATCTACTCGAAAATGCGCCTTTCTCTCTCTACGGTGATTTCTTTTAAAAGTATACATAAATGGGAGCAGGAATTGAAAACTCCCCCCCTGCCCTGGTCACAGATTTTCCAAAATACGAAAAAGGTAGTATCTGCATCCAGTTATACATTGTTTTTCGTGTGAAATTCCCAATAAGTTTGATGTGTCACATGACCCTCTTCCTATTGAAAAAACAAAAGTTGGATTCAAAATGGCCGACTTCAAAATGGCCGCCATGGTCACCACCCATCTTGAAAAGTTTCCCCCCTCACATATACTAATGTGCCACAAACAGGAAGTTAATATCACCAACCATTCCCATTTTATTAAGGTGTATCCATATAAATGGCCCACCCTGTAGATTGATTCAGTTCTAAATTTTGCATAGGTTATACTATACACAGCAAATGCAGGCCAAGTTTGCTAATAACAGAGGTCGTGAATTTTTTTGTCAAAAGTGCCGTAGTCCCAAAGCTGGATATATCCATCTTTTATGGGAATATAGTGTGATAAAGCGGTTTTGGGAGCAGGTATTCGCAGAACTTCAGGGGGATTTCCCCCAATCTTGTATACCGGATATGATCTCTGTGATTTTGGGTTCCTATATAGCAAAAAACCCTAACCCTCCCGTACATCAAGTAAGCTGGTTGAAGGGCTGCCTGATTGCAAAGGCTCTGATAGTGAAGAGATGGGGCTCCCCCATGTCTCCCGCATTTGAGGCATGGAAACGGATTATGTCCCAAATTAAGCTTTATGAGCATGTTGAGAGGCGGAGAAGACAGGGTTCTCGATATTCCTCTGTTTTGCAGTAGTGACTATCTTGGTTTGTTGGGTGGAGTATGTGGACGGGTATGGGGGGGGGGAGTATGGGGTTCGGGCCATCAGCGACAGCAGCTAAGGGCAGGAGGGGGTAAATTTGGGATTAACACTATTAGGTTTGAGTTTATAGAGCCGTGCTTACTGTTGCTGTTTGTGACGATTAGAGTTGTTGCGATACCAAATTTTTGATTCGGTTTCGATACCATGAAAAAGTATTGCGATACTCGATACCATTCGATACCACGCGAAAAAAATAAACAAAAAAAGCCACGTGCATTCCTCATTTTTAAAAATGGCGAATCGCGCAGTTTTTATTTTATTTTTTCTGTTCCGGCATTCACCACCTAGATTTTTTTTTTATATTTTAATAGTTTGGACTTTTCTGACGTGGCGATGTAATATGTTTATTTATATATTTTATATGTGAAATTGGGAAAAGGGGGGTGATTTATACTTCATATTTTAGTGTTTTTTTTTTTTTCACTTTTTATTTAATAACTATTTCCCCCCTTAGGGGCTAGAACCTGGGATCTTTCATCCCTTTTCCTATTCACCCTGATAGATCTCTATCAGGGTGAATAGGACTCCACACTGTCCCTGCTGCTCTGTGCTTTGTGCACACAGCATCAGGGATGTTACCATGGCAACCAGGGCTTCCTGGCTGCCATGGTAACCGATCGGAGCCCCAGGCTTACACAGCTGGGGCTCCGATCAGAAGCTGCCACTGCACCACCAATGAGGGGGAGTGGAGAGGTCCCTGTGGCCACTGCCACCAATGATTTTAATACTGGAGGGCTGAGAGGGGCCGGCGCACTGTGCCACCAATGATTTTAATGGGATGGGGGGATTGAGGGGGGGGGCACACTGCACCACCAATGATTTTACCCCTTTATACAGGAGGCGGGTACTAGCAGATCAGCGGCAGTTAACTGCCGCTGATCGCAGCTCCCTGTCAGGGGCAGGGTGCCGGCAATGCGATTCTGCTGCCGGCACCCGCCTCCTGTATGTGTTAAAGACTACTGTATATGAGTCCAGACTTTCACTATTAGGCCACACAGAGTGGCGCCCAGCGATGTCTCAGCACTCACCATTTAGTCCTGGGCGCCGCTCCGTTCGCCTGCAGTGCCCCATTACTGTCTCCTCTCCTGCTCCCCATGCTGCTGATTACTATCGGAGCGATGGGAGGAGACATCAGCTTCACTAGTGGGCGTTCCTTCTCCCTGGCTGTAGCGCTGTCCAATCGCAGCGCAGGAAGAAGGAACGCCCACTAGTGAAGCTGATGTCTCCTCCCATCGCTCCGATAGTAATCCTATCATTGGTGGCGCAGTGCGCCTGCCCCTCCTCCGCCCCTCTCTTCTCATTGCCGCCCCTCCTCCACCCCCTCTCTTCTCATTGCCGCCCCTCCTCCGCCCCTCTCTTCTCATTGCCGCCCCTCCTCCGCCCCTCTCTTCTCATTGGTGGCAGCGGCAGCAGCACAGGGGGAGGGAGGACAGCTTCCTTCTCCCCGTGCTGCTGAGAGAACATGAGCGCGCCGATAGCAGCGCGCTCATGTTCAGAGATACTAGACTGCGCAGCAGCGAAGCCCAGTATCGAAAAAACGGAAATCCCGGTATCGTATCGATACCGGGACAAAAGTATCGATTGGGTATCGAAATTTCGATACCCGCAACAACCCTAGTGACGATGTTAAAAAAAAAGATAGTAACATCCTTTTTATATGTGTATAGGCTCTACTTTGCTTGTTCTTTTTTTTTTTCTTTTTCTTTTTTTTCTGCTCTGTTTTAAATGTTTTGTAACTACTACTGAAGAAAATAAAAAAAAATTATTAATAAAAAAATTAAAAAAAAGTCGTTCCATACATACATTTTCCGGGGAAAAAAGCCAGTGTCACATAAAAAATTTCACTGCAAACAGGGTTTTACCACATATAACTGCACCGCTGCATGGCAAGTAGGCTTCAGCTTCCTCTGATGTGTATGCCTACGGAGTCCTTTTGTTATGGCTTTGCACAGGGGGCAAGGTTGTTACGCACAATTCTGATGGAACTCCTGATCTTAAGAAACTGGACTCTCCTGTCATGTCTTGTGTGCTGTGGAGATTGAATGCAGATGGAGCAGATAAAAACACATGAATGTTTTAAACTTAGTGAAGCTGCTTGATTTAATTGTGAATAGATGGTAAAGGCAAAGTCTGCTGGTGTTTTATCAGCGTATTCATTATGTTTACTGCAGGACCCATAACGGCGTAATTCAATCCATATAGCAAAAGGAGGTCTACAATAACCCATCAATTTTCCAGAAGAAAATATTGTTGAAATTAAAACATTTCACCAATGAAAGGATAATGGAATTCACTTTATACAGAAGAAAGTCTACAATCACCCATCAATTCTCCTAATAAAATGCCTGTTTCACATTAAAAAAAAATTCACCACTACGTAATTCGTTCCATACTGCAAAAGGAGGTGTACAATCACCCATCAATCTTCCCAAAGAAAACATGGTTGAAATAAAAGAATTCACCAATTAAAGGATAATGGAATTTGGTCCATACAGAAGAACATCTACTATCACCCATCAATTTTCCCCCAAAAAAAGCCTGCTTTACATAAAAGATTTCACCACTACGTCATTCGGTCCATACCGCAAAAGGAGGTATACAATCACCCATCAATTTTCCCGGAGAAAACATGGAATTCTGTTCATACAGATAAAAGTCTACTATCACCCATCAATTTTCCCAAAAAAAGCCTGTTTCACATAAAAAATTTCACCACTGCGTAATTCGGTCCATCCTGCGAAAAGTGCTTCACCACATATAACTGCACCGCTTAAAGGCAATTATTAGGCCCTAATTTTTTTATACTTTTACACAACATAAGAGGATTTTCAACCGGAATTTTTTATTCCCCTAAAGTGGGGAAAATTGGCTTCTACCTCAGTTTTTTTTTTGCCTTCCTCTGGATCAACTTGCAGGATGACGGGCCGAACTGGATGGACAAATGTCTTTTTTCGGCCTTATGTACTATGTTACTATGTTACTGTGATAAGTGCAACGCTGGACGGTGAATATATTTTTATTTCGCCAGTAATACATGACAAACTGGGCTTTAGATTATAGCACTGCACCGCACAAGGGCAATTAGGCCCTAGTTTTTTTTACACTTTTACAGAAAACAACATTGCTTACCGGTAATCGTTTTTCTCGATACCCATGACGGCACCCTGTGCGACTCAGGACCTCCCATCAGGACAGGAAACCTGAGAAGATAAAAAGGACACACCTCCACACAACACCAGTAGAAGAAATAAATTGTTCTCCGGAGAGAAGTGACAAAGGGTTAAAAACCCCTTTTTTTTTTTTTTTTATTATCTCTATATTACGTCATATAGACCTGGCAAAAAGCCATCAACAAATATATATATATCTGCTTGGGAAGGGAAATATCGGGTGCCGTCATGGGTATCGAGAAAAACGATTACCGGTAAGCAATGTTGTTTTCCCCTCACCCATGACGGCACCCTGTGCGAGATAAACTATAAGTAGAACCTAGGGGGGGGCCACAGCCTGAAGGACTTTCTCTCCAAAGGAAGCATCAGAATGGAGCTGTAATCTGTAATGTTTAAGAAAAGTATGCGGGGAGCTCCAGGTAGCCGCCCTGCAAATCTGGGCTAACGATACATCAGCTTTCTCAGCCCACGAAGTAGACACCGCCCTCGTAGAATGGGCCCCAAAACCTGAAGGGGGGGGGAGACCCAGGGAAATATAAGCTCTAGCTATGGCCTTCTTCACCCATCTAGCAATAACCCCTCGGGATGCTTTTTTCCCCCTATTTCCTCCTAAAAACTGAATCAGGAGGTTCTCGTCCTTTCTCCAAGGAGCCGTAACATCTAAGTAGACTAACAAGCATCTCTTGACATCCAAGCAATGAAACTTTTCCTCCAAGCTATTGGAGGGGTTAGGAAAAAAGGAAGGCAACACAATGTCTTGGCTCCTATGAAAATCGGAGACAACCTTGGGAAGAAAAGAAGGCAAGGGCCTAATAACTATCTGGTCATCCTGGATGATCGTATAGGGCGGAAATGCCGAGAAGGCCTGGATCTCCGATATCCTCCTAGCCGAGGTAATAGCCAGGAGGAAAGCCATCTTAATGGATAAGATGTCAATGGGAACCTCTAGTAAGGGTTCAAAGGGTCTATCGGTTAGGGCCGTCAAGACCCTATTTAGGTCCCAAGGAGGGGAAAGAGGTCTAACGGAAGGACAGATTCTGGCAGCGGCAGAAAGGAAACGCTTGACCCACGGGTGGTTTGCTAATTGGAAGTCAAAAAAGTAGCTCAAGGCCGACACCTGAACTTTTAAGGTGGAGGCCTTGAGCCCTTTGTCTAACCCTGCTTGTAGAAAGTCCAAAACCTTAGGGATTTCAGGAGGACTAAATGGATCAGGGCTAGAACCCAAAAAGGAAGAAAAGACATTCCACACCCTATTATACTTCCTAGCTGTTGACGCTTTTTTGCTACCTAGAAGGGTGGAAACAACTTTGCTAGAAAGCCCTCTCTTCAACCAGATGTCCCTGTCAATCTCCATACTGCCAACTGAAGAATCCCCGGATTGGGATGCCATACAGGCCCCTGGGAGAGTAGATCCTCCCTCGGAGGGATCACCCAGGGAGGGCCCCTGGCTAGACTTAAGAGGGTGGGGTACCAGATTCTCTTGGGCCACTTTGGGGCTATCATGATTATGGTGGCTCCCTCCGTCCGTACTTTTTTCAGAACCTGCGGGATTAGGGAAATAGGTGGGAAGGCATAGCCGAGTTCCTGGCTCCAATCCTGAGCCAGACTGTCTACCGCTGTAGGATTCTCTGTGTAATCTAGGGAGAAGAACCTCTTTGTCTTCTTGTTCTTCCGGGTGGCAAAGAGATCTATAGTTGGGGTCCCAAACATTGTTACAATCTGGGAAAAAACTTCCTCGTTCAGACTCCACTCTGCCTGCCTGAGTTCTACTCGACTTAGAAAATCGGCCACCGTGTTCTCTTTCCCTTTCAAGTGTATTGCGGATAAGACCAGGTTCCTGTCTTCCGCTATTTTGAAAATTTCCTGGCAGAGGAAGATTAGGGATGGTACTTTTGTCCCGCCTTGATGATTTATATAGGCCACTGTTGTTGAATTGTCCGAGTAAAATACCAACTTTCTGTTGGAGACCTCTGGAACTGCCACCTTTAGTACTCTTTCTACCGCCTTGAGCTCCTTGTAATTTGACGTGCAGACCCGGGTTTTTAAATCCCATCTTCCCTGCCAGTATTTTCCTTCTGAATGAGCTCCCCAGCCCCACGGACTGGCGTCTGTCGTTATCAGCATGGGTTCTATGAAGGACCAAGGCATTCCTATCGAGAGGTTCTTCTCGGACGTCCACCACAGAAGGGAGTACCTTGCTCTGGAGGAAAGATGAAATTTTCTCTCTAGTGTTTGTGGAAGACCATTCCAAATCTTCAAGATATCTGACTGTAACGGTCTCGTGTGGATCTGAGCGAATGGTACGGCTGGAATTGTAGCCGTCAGGTGCCCCAGTACTGCCATCGCCTCCCTGATGGAACATTGGAAGGACCGGAAAAGGAACCAAACATGCTCTATTGTCGAGGACACTTTCTTCTGAGGGAGGAATGTCTTCTGAGCCGTAGAATCTAGCTGCATTCCTAAAAAGGTGCAAACTTGAGAAGGGGTTAGACAAGATTTTTCTTGATTCATTTTCCACCCCAGATCCTTCAACAGAGAGCACACCAGGGCGAGCTCTGCTTGTAACTGCTCCCTTGTTTGGGCTATGAACAAAAAGTCGTCCAGATATGGTACTACTACTATCCCAGATGATCGAAGGAATGCCACCATCTCCGACACGACCTTGGTGAAAATTCTCGGGGCTTGAGAGACCCCAAACGGCAGTGCCCTGTATTGTAGGTGCAGAAGTTGGCCCCGTACTTGGACAGCCGTCCTTAAATACTTTTGGGAGGAAGAGTGAATTGGGACGTGATAATAGGCATCCTCTAGGTCTATACTTGCCATCCAGCAACCCTGGTATAACAGGTCTAAAGTTGTCTTTATAGTTTCCATCCGGAATTTTTTGTATCTCAGGAATTTGTTTAGACGCTTTAGGTTCAGAATCATACGAAAGGAACCATTGGGTTTCTTTATTAAAAAGAGTGGGGAGTAAAACCCCCTGCCCTCCTCCCTCCCCGGGACCTGGCAAACCACTCCTTTGTCCAACAATAACTGAACCTCTCTCTCCAGAACTGTGGATTTTAGAGGATCCTTTGGAGTTGGAGTGTGGGTGAAAAAGACTTGGGGATAGGAGCGGAACTCCAACCTGAATCCCTCCGCTATCCCCCCCAAAACCCACTTGTTTTGGGTGACGTTCGCCCAAGCCGGGAGAAAGGCAGAGAGTCTCCCCCCAACCTGGAGTCTGGCGTCATTGCTTGTCTTTTGGTTTGTTATCCTGGGATTTAAACAGGAAACCGCTAGTTTTTCTTGGAAATCTATCCCTTTCCTTCCTATCATAGGGCTTACCCCTCTGTTTTCTAAAGCCCTGCTGGGGTTTACGAAAAAAGGGGGGTTTTTGAGGGACAGGAAACCCTTTTTTCTTGTCAGATGCCTTCTCCAAGATGTCATCCAGGGAGGATCCAAACAATCTATCACCCTCACACGGAAGGGCACACAGCCTGGCCTTAGACCCCTGGTCACCCTTCCATGACCTAAGCCAAATGGCTCTTCTAGCCGCATTTGTCATAGCTGAGGACTTGGCAGCAAAGCGCATAACATCCGTAGAAGCATCCGTTAAAAAATCTGCCGCTTTAGCAAAGGTGGGAAGAGAAGCTAAGATTTCCTCCCTGGGCTTTTTTTCCCTAAGATGTTTCTCTAGCTGTTCAATCCACAATCTTAAGGACCGGGATACCCAAGTGGCTGCCACTGCGGGTCTAAGACAAGTAGCGGAAGTTTCCCATGCCCGTTTAAGGTATATATCTGCTTTCTTATCTAATGGGTCCGACAGGCAACCCAGATCATCAAAGGGGAGGGCAGATCTCTTAGCTATCTTAGCGACTGGAGCATCTACCGTAGGAGCCCTATCCCAGCTGGAGGAAACTTTCTCTTCATAAGGATATTTCCTTTTCACCGAGGAGGGTAAGAAAAACTTTCTATCAGGATTCTTCCATTCTCTATTGATGATCGCTTGCATGTTATCATGAATAGGGAAGACCCGATGTTTTTTAGGGCCTAATGCCTGAAAGGCCTGGTCCGCAACTGATCTGGTCTGCTTAACTTCTTCTAATTGCATGGTTGCTCTGACCGCTTTTAATAACGGCTGCGTGTCCTCTGGGGAAAAGAAGGATCTCCCTGAATAATCTTCATCCGAGGAGTCCGAATCACTAGACAATAGTTGTCCGGATTCTCTGCCATCTTCGGAAGAGTCCAACTCAATACTGTCGTACTCTGTATCCTTTCCTGGTTTATCTGGGGACCTGGCACGGCTCTTACTGAATGCTTTAAAGGACGCCTTAATAATAGACTTCATGGATTTAGTAAGGGTCTGGGATTGCTCTGCTACCAGATTATCTATACACGCTGAGCATAACGCCTTCTGATAAGATGCAGATAGGGGCACTTTACACTCCGCACATTCCTTGTGTCTTGTCTTAGAAGATGATTTTTTAGGTGGTTTAGGGATCTAAAAACAATCATAAGAAACACCATATTAGAATAAAAAGGAACGCTCTCACCCTGAAGCTTTTCCTTTTTTCCCCATCCTCAGACCGGTACCGGACTTGCAGGCCTCAAGGGTTCCTGGGGTTCAGCGCGTCCTTCTGTAGGCTCCGACATGATTGCCCAGGATCGCTACGTGGCACATCCAAATTGTGCCCCAGCTGGCTGCCTGAACCTGCCGCCGTATTTGTATTTTAAAGGACGCGCTCCGGCCTCTACTTCCGGGTCCTGCACGGGCTAAGCCCCGCCCCCCCCGACGTCATCTCCAGGAGACGGCCCCGCGCATGCGCATAAGCGCACGGACGCGCGGGCGCCATCTTGGAACTGGGCAGAGCGAGGAAGAGCATGGGGAGCCGCCTGGACACGGCCACAGCGGCTCCCCGCAGGGCCGGAGAGAGGGCAAGCGCAGGCAGACTTATGGGGAGCGGCTTCCGGCACGGCCACAGAACTACCGCTCCCCAGGGATAGGACTTCCCACGGCACTCAGCCACAGACCTTCCCCAGCTCCGGTGTCTTGGAGGTACGTCTTCAGCAGTGCTGCTTCTCAGGATCTCCCATCCGGAGGACAGGAAACCTGAACTGGTGTTGTGTGGAGGTGTGTCCTTTTTATCTTCTCAGGTTTCCTGTCCTGATGGGAGGTCCTGAGTCGCACAGGGTGCCGTCATGGGTGAGGGGAAAACAACAGGCTTTTCAACAGATACCGTATTTTACGCTTTATAAGATGCACTTTCCCCCCCCCCCAAAAGGGGGGGAAACTGGCGGTGCGTCGTATAAAGCGAATACTTTGCGAAGTATCAGTGTGGAGGGAGGAGGCAGGGACACTTATGGCGGGGCCTGTTGCAGTGACTCTACTCTAATACACCGGGCCCCGCAACTGTAAAGTAAATTCAATCCGATCCATATCTTAATGTATACCACACTGTTCTGTACTTACTGTAGTACAGTATGTATAGCATTAAGACGGCACAGACCGGTAGCTCCCTCGGTCATGCGCCGCCTGCCTGCCGCAACTCCCTCCTCATGCGCCACCTGCCCCGCCTGCCTGTTCATTCATAAAGTGAGATAAGCGGGCAGGCGGCGCATGAAGAGGAAGGTGCGGCAGGCGGCGCATGACCGAGAGAGCTTCCGGTCTGCGCCGTCTTAATGCTAGACGGTACTACAGTAAGTACAGAACAGTGCGGTATACATTAAGATATTGAATGTACTTAACAGGGTATTAGAGTAGAATTACTGCACCAGGCCCCGCCATGAGTGTCTCCGCCTCCTCCCTCCACACTGATGCATCTGATGGGGGATCTGTAGATGACACTTATGGGGATCTGTGGATGACATAAGCATCCACAGAGCCCCATAAGTGTCATCCACAGATCCCCCATCAGTTTAATCCACAGATCCCCCATCAGTTTAATCCACAGATCCCCCATCAGTTTAATCCACAGATCCCCCATCAGTGTCATCCACAGATCCCCCATCAGTGTCATCCACAGATCCCCCATCAGTGTCATCCACAGATCCCCCATCAGTGTCATCCACAGATCCCCATCAGTGTCATCCACAGATCCCCCCATCAGTGTCATCCACAGATCCCCCCATCAGTGTCATCCACAGATCCCCCATCAGTGTCATCCACAGATCCCCCATCAGTGTCATCCACAGATCCCCCATCAGTGTCATCCACAGATCCCCCATCAGTGTCATCCACAGATCCCCCATCAGTGTCATCCACAGATCCCCCATCAGTGTCATCCACAGATCCCCCATCAGTGTCATCCACAGATCCCCCATCAGTGTCATCCACAGATCCCTCATCAGTGTCATCCACAGATCCCCCCATAACAGTGCATCATCCACAGATCCTCCCATAACAGTGCGTCATCCACAGATCCCCCATAACAGTGCATCATCCACAGATCCCCCCATAACAGTGCGTCATCCACAGATCCCCCATAACAGTGCGTCATCCACAGATCCCTCATAATAGTGTGGCATCCACAGACAACCATTAGTTAAAAACCTACCAAAAGCACACCTTTTGGTTCAACATATTTTTTTCTTATTTTCCTCCTCAAAAACCTAGGTGCGTCTTATCATCAGGTGCGTCTTATAAAGTGAAAAATACGGTAAGTGCAACGCAGGACGGTGAATATATATATTTTTTTGCCAGTAATACACGACAAACTGGGCTGTAAAATATCTCACTGCATTGCTGAACAGGAATTAGGCCCTATTTTTTTTTCTATTTTTAAACAAAAGGCTTTTCAACAGATAAGTGCATCGCAGGACGGCGAATATATTTTTATTTTGCCAGTAATACACGGCAAACTGGGCTTTAGAATTTATCACTGCACTGCAAAACGGCAATTAGGCCCTAATTTTTTTCTATTTTTACACAAAAGGCTTTTCAACAGATAAGTGCAACGATGAACGGCGAATATATTTTTATTTTGCCAGTAATGCATGCCAAACTGGGATCTAAAATATCTCACTGCACCGCTGAACGGCAATTATGCCCTAATTTTTTTATATTTTTACACAAAAGGCTTTTCAACAGATAAGTGCAACACTGGACGGCGAATATATTTTTATTTTGTCAGTAATACACAGCAAACTGGGCTTTAGAATATATCACTGCACCGCTGAGGGGCAAAGATATTTTTCATTTTTTAACTAATACGCGCAAAAAAGGGCTTTAAAATAGATAACTGCATCGCTGAGCGGCAAATATATTTTTTCTTTTTCCAGTAATACATGGAAAGAGGACTTTAGAACAGATAACTGCACCGCTGAGCGGCAAATATATTTTACTTTTGCCACTAAGACACAACAAAAAGGGCTGTAATTTTCGCACTTAACCACACAGCGGCTAATAAGCCCTTTTTTTCCACTAATACAAGCCAAAAAATGCTTTAGAACATATAACTGCACCGCACTAGGGCAAATAAAACTTATAAATATTTCCTTGTAATAAACCCTGTTAATGCCTGTATCAAACAGCACTTCCACCCTAATAAGAACGGTTTGATGGAATTACAGAGCTGTATAATGGCAATTTGGATCCCCAGTCAGTGCTGCAAGGTGTAATAGGAATGTTTTTTTTTAGCACAATGAAATTTTTTCTATCACTGTCCGTAGTGCCTGCAGACGTCTCTCCCTGCACAAAATACATGGTAAATGGCAGAATCTAAGATCCCACTATTTATAGGTCTGTGACATCACAGGGCTGGATGGCTGCTGATTGGCTGCATGCATTGCATTGTGGGTGATCCTGCCTTCCAAGCGTTTTTTGCCCCATGTCCTCACACGTGCAGCAGCCATTTTAGGAAAAAATGCAATTCGTTACCACGAAGTGCGAGGAAATTCGCATTCGGTGCAAATCAAATTTTTCCTGAAATTTGGAACGAATTCCACTTCATCAGCTTCGATTCGCTCATGTATAGTGATGACAAAGCACGAGGAAATTTGTGGTGAATAAAATTTTTCATGAAATTCGTATTGAAGTCAATTAGTTTCACTTCAATTCGCTCAACACTACTAAAAACCTCAATGTACTGAAGCAATGTTGTAAAGAAGAGTGGGCTAAAATTCTGCTAGAACAAGGTGGGAGACTGAAAAATTTTACAGAAAATGAATACTTAAAGTTATTGCTGGTAAAGGTGATTCTACATGGAATTACTTTAGGGGGTGTACTTTTTACTTATGGATTTTCCATTTTTTTGTTTGTTTTTTGTTAAAGAAATAACAAAACGGCTATCTGAGGTTGTATTTACATAATTTTAACCTTTTAAGCACCAGATGTCGTGATATTTAAAAACATAGGGGGTAATTTATGAATACATCAATTTTTGACGTATATCTGTCAGAGATTTGGTCTCAAAGGGGATTTGCGGGTGAATCTACGACTTCTTTCTCATCCACACCATGTACGCCAGTTCTAAAAAAGGGGCGTGGTGTGGGTGATGAAGGGGGCATAGAAAAACATCTAAATCCATGCCAGCAAGGGAGCTGGTCGTGGATTTAGGCTGGTGGTGGATGCACCTAACTTACTGTATGTAGAGGCCGGCCCCTCTACATAAAAGCGCAGGGATATTAAGATATTCATTGGCAAAAAAAAAACCACCCAGATAGAAATGCCGGATTGCAGCAAAACTTGGTAAGCAGTTATGTCTCAGGCAGATCGTCCCCGAGACGGTGTAAAAAATGCTTCCCCTGCTGCCTTATAAAAAAAAAGCACTCAAAGACTACTTTTGGGTAGCTTTGTGAGAAATCATTTGCTGCTAGACATGTCTTCATAAATGACCCCCTATGTTATGCACTCAGACATTTTGTCTAGTTAACAGACTTTGAAACGGGTGCATCATTGGACTGAGAGAAGCAGGATGGTCATTTTGATGAATAGTGGCAGATGAGGTTTAACACAAGTGGCAGATGAGGTTTAACACTGAGAAATGTAAAGTTATGCACATGGGAAGGAATAATGCAAGTCACCCGTACATACTAAATGGTAAAACACTCGGTAACACTGACATGGAAAAGGATCTAGGAATTTTAATAAACAGCAAACTAAGCTGCAAAAAACAGTGTCAGGCAGCGGCTGCCAAGGCCAATAAGATAATGGGTTGCATCAAAAGGGGCATAGATGCCCGTGATGAGAACATATTCCTACTACTTTACAAATCACTGGTCAGACCACACATGGAGTACTGTGTACAGTTCTGGGCTCCTGTAAACAAGGCAGACATAGCAGAGCTGGAGAGGGTCCAGAGGAGGGCAACTAAAGTAATAACTGGAATGGGGCAACTACAGTACCCTGAAAGATTATCAAAATTAGGGTTATTCACGTTAGAAAAAAGACGACTGAGGGGAGATCTAATTACTATGTATAAATATATCAGGGGGCAGTACAGAGATCTATCCCATCATCTATTTATCCCCAGGACTGTGACTGTGACGAGGGGACATCCTCTGCGTTTGGAGGAAAGAAGGTTTGTACACAAACATAGAAAAGGGTTCTTTACGGTAAGAGCAGTGAGACTATGGAACTCTCTGCCTGAGGAGGTGGTGATGGTGAGTACAATAAAGGAATTCAAGAGGGGCCTGGATGTATTTCTGGAGTGTAATAATATTACAGGCTATAGCTACTAGAGAGGGGTCGTTGATCCAGGGAGTTATTCTGATTGCCTGATTGGAGTCGGGAAGGAATTTTTTATTCCCCTAAAGTGAGGAAAATTGGCTTCTACCTCACAGGGTTTTTTTTTGCCTTCCTCTGGATCAACTTGTAGGATGACAGGCCGAACTGGATGGACAAATGTCTTTTTTCGGCCTTATGTACTATGTTACTATGTAATAGCCCACCACCTAGGCTGTTCAGAACTTACTGTAGCTGTTGGGAGGTGTTGAGAGCGGTGGTTACACGAGGGCATGCACTCACAATGAACAGGCTTCAAATAGCTCTAGCAGACCACCAATAGAGAAGCTCATTTGATCTACTGACAAGCACAACTTGGCCCGGACCATTTCCAGGCACTTAACAAAAGAAAATTACTGCGACCATTGTGTGCCCTGCCATTGAATCCTGAACTGCTATATACTGGAACCGTATTGTCTTTGGCAACAGATATGACAACAGCAGTTGGTGATATGTGTACAGTAGGAAATCCTGTGGCCACATGTGTTGCATATCATGGCAGAGCTTCCAACTGGCATGTTTCAGCAGGATAATAATTGCCACACACTGCAAGGGTTTCCCAGAAATGTTTCCCACAGATTGCAACACTTTCTTGGCCTGCCTGGTGGGCAGATATATTAGACCAACTGGGGAGCCAGCTTTGGCAGCCTACAAGTGTACAGGATATATAGGCCCAGCTGTAACATCTGTGTACAAATGTGCAGTAGGATAATATACTGAACCTGTATGCCTCCATGCCCAACTTTGTCTCATCTTGTATCCAGTCTAGAGGTGGTCCAACAGTTTTTTGAAATAAACGTATTCTTTTGCTATAATATTGTAATCATTTACACATCATCATTATGTTGACATATTTCATTCCAGCATTTCGTCTTGGTGTCTTATTTTTTCACCAGTGAATGTATATATCAAGTACTGAATGTGTATATAAGTGCGTGTGTAACAGATATATACTGTGCATGTGTATATTGTATAATGATGTATATGTAAGTGTGTATGTGTACATATGTGTATTTACTGTATATCACTTGTCTCCAGTCAAACCTGCTATTGATCCCAAGTCACATGTCTGTCTAACTTACATGAGTCCACGAATAATGAGTTAATAATAGTAACTAAACTTTATGTTTTGGTGCAGCTTAACAAGTGTGTTAGTGCAAGGAGTTCACATGTAGTAACATTGAGCTCTGCTTCTTGAATCTATCTGAGTATGACAAAGTGAAAGTGGGTCATTGAAGAGAACTCCATAAAAGTCCTGGATCAACTGTGTTTTGGTTGGATGTACAGTAGACTCTTAATGCAAAAAATATATAAAAAGTCCCACAGAAACCTAAATATCACACAATTCATGACCTAATATTTTCCCAGGTGTGCAACAAGATTTGTATTTATATTATATACAGATTATCTATGTTGTGGGATTAAAAGTATGTAAGTATATATTCTAATTTGCAATCTAACTTAAAATTCAAATTATGGACTAATTTTTAAAGCCAGCACTAAGTAATTATGTGTACAAATTTGCACAAAATATAGTTTGAGTTTATTATCTCTTGCACTAGAATAATGCAGTATAACCATAGTGCATTATTCTAGTGCAAGAGATAATAAACTCAAACTATATTTTGTGCACATTTGTACACACAATTACTTGTGTCTTATGAAACTGATCAATTTGTGCAGAGTATGTAAAGAACCTCTCCTTTCCTCTCTTCCCATTACTCTGCTCCTCCACCCTCTTCTATCTTTTGCTTTTCCCTTTCTTTATCACTCAGTCCATGGTGGAAAAGGTATTAGATTTACTCTTAGTGAAGATATTTATCCAGAAAAGGGTACGTCATTGGTACAAAGGCTTTTAGAAGCATGTCATATCCTCCTTTGCCAGTAGTCAGTTTACCCAGTTTTACTGCCAGCTAGAGCTACTTTTCAGACTGATTAGCAGTATTAAGGGGAAGCTTGAAGAAACTGCAGTCCTACTTGTCAGAATATACTACTGTACATCTGTTGTCTTTTACATATGTTACATCTAAATAAAAAATATGTTTGAAAACATTCAACATTTTTGATCTACTAATTTAGAACTTGGCATAGGCCATGCAATATAGCTGCTTTAATTTATGTTAAATTTACATGGCCACATTCTTCAGGCAGACAGTAATGTCATAGTGTTAACCTGTATAAGTGGGACTGAAGTGTTAACTCATCTGCTGGTAACACCTTATGGCACGTTCTTGAGCTCTTTATTACACAAACTGAATGTCACGTCATCTTGCAATACTATGCAAGAAGACCCTTTGCCTGTGGAAAGCATGTACTGCATCAGAATGCTTTATGAATCTTATAATCTTTATTTTAATTATACAAGCTCTATATTGTATACTTTGGGTTTAGTTTATATGCTACAGAGGAAAATGGTAAGAAGGTGAAAAAAGGAATTTATGATGATGAATGTGTCAGAGCAAAAGCATTTAACACGGATGTTCTTTGGGATGGTGATTTCAACAAATGCTTTTGATTTAACAATAAATATAATAGTACTGAGCTGCATGTTGCACTTGGAAAGCATGAAAAATACATGGCGGCCCTACAGCATCTCATAAGCTTTAATTGCTGGACTTGAGTTGCAAGTAAAATAGTAACGCTATTCCTAAGAATTTGTGAATTGCCCAGAATGAATGACTGCTGGCAGGGGAAATTGAGAAATCCAGTATATTCATTTTAATAAAAACAAACCAGAAAATTGCATAATGGTCTTAATGTTTATATGCCAGTAAAACACTGCCAGCAGTTGTATTCAGGGACTTTGCTAGCAACTCTTCTAAGGCTTTGATTTCATGATCAGCATCATTTTTTTTCTCTAGGATCTGGTGTGGATGACTCAGTGGGAGAAGTCTCTATCCAAGTGGAACTGTTTACACACCCTGGAACGGGAGAGCACAAAATCAGTGTTAAAGGTAACACATTAGAGATGGGCGAACCTTTTGAGATTCAGTTCATTTAAGGTTCTCCACATTTTTCAAAAAGTTTGGTTTGGATGCAAATCAATTCTACCTGACCTAAAGTTCCTCCAGTTTCCTGGTATTAAATTGGTATATAACATCCTCTAGATGCCTAGGACTAGATATTGCCTAGATATTTTTAGCAAAAGATATCTATGTTTGTAATTTTTTTTTTTATTAATTCTTGCCAGTGTCATGTCAGAGTGACATTTACATACTTAATTATGGGTAAAGGCATGATTGATGGCATTAACAAACTGCTTTCATATTAAAAAGCTTTCAAAAATTGTCCCTTATTGTGGGCAGATGGTTTTTAACCCCTTCATTACCAGGCCCCTTTTCCCTTAAATTCGATTTTTGCAAATCTGACGTGTCACTTTTTGTCGTAATCAGAGTTAAGCGGACACCTGGATTTTCGGGTTCGGCAGGTTCGGCCGAACTTTAAAAAAAAATTCGGGTTCGGGACCTGAACTTGAACCCGAACCCCATTGAAGTCAATGGGGACCCAAACTTTTGGGCACTAAAATGGCTCTAAAATAGTCCTGGAAAGGGCTAGAGGGCTGCAAAAGGCATCACAATGTGCTTAAGAGCATGACAACTGTTCTGCAAACAAATTTGGATAGGGAAATGACTTAAAATAACATAAAATACAGAAACATTTAAAATAACAATCTGGATCTAGGAGTAGGAGGTTGAGGAGGCGGTGAATGGGTGGATGTGGCGGTTTAGGTTGACGTGGGGGTGTAGGTGGAAGCGGCGGTGAAGGAGAAATAGGTAGCCAACACTGATTTGTGTTATTCTTTATTTTTAAATTGGGGTATCCCCCAAAATATTGGGACATATAACAAAATAAAACAAAGAATAAGTGCACTTGGGTACAAGAATGGATGGTTGAGGCTGGAATAAATGTCTATTCTGCACAAGGTACGGACAAGTCCCGTGGGATCCATGCCTGGTTAATTTTAATAAACGTAAGCTTGTCCACATTGGCTGCGGCCTGTGATAATGTTCTCTGCCGTGCTAAACACACGTTCACACATTTAGGCCCCTGTCACCCAGGCACAGCAGGGGTTAATTCACGGCAAAAGGGTGTTCATGTCACCCAGCAATACAACAGAGGATTTTGAGAGATTTAGGCCCCTGTCACCCAGGCACAGCAGGGGTTCATTCACGGCAAAAGGGGTTCATGTCACCCAGCAATACAACAGAGGATTTTGAGAGATTTAGGCCCCTGTCACCCAGGCACAGCAGGGGTTCATTCACGGCAAAAGGGGTTCATGTCACCCAGCAATACAACAGAGGATTTTGAGAGATTTAGCCCCTTGTCACCCAGGCACAGCAGGGGTTCATTCACAGCAAAAGGGGGTTCATGTCACCCAGCAATACAACAGAGGATTTTGAGAGATTTAGGCCCCTGTCACCCAGGCACATCAGGGGTTCATTCATGGCAAAATGGGATTCATGTCACCCAGCAATAGAACAGACAATTTTGAGAGATTTAGGCCCCTGTCACCCAGGCACAGCAGGGGTTCATTCACGGCAAAAGGGGGTTCTTGGCACCTAGCAATAGAACAGAGGATTTTGAAAGATTTAGGCCCCTGTCACCCAGGCACAGCAGGGGTTCATTTACGGCAAAAGTGGGTTCTTGTCACCCAGTAATAGAACAGAGGATTTTGAAAGATTTAGGCCCTTGTCACCCAGGCACAGCAGGGGTTCATTCACGGCAAAAGGGGGTTCATGTCACCCAGTAATACAACAGAGGATTTTGAGAGATTTAGCCCCTGTCACAGCAGGGGTTCATTCACGGCAAAAGGGGGTTCATGTCACCCAGCAATAGAACAGAGGATTTTGAGAGAGATTTCGACCCCTGTCACCCAGGCACAGCAGGGGTTCATTCACGGCAAAAGGGGGTTCTTGGCACCTAGCAATAGAACAGAGGATTTTGAAAGATTTAGGCCCCTGTCACCCAGGCACAGCAGGGGTTCATTTACGGCAAAAGTGGGTTCTTGTCACCCAGTAATAGAACAGAGGATTTTGAAAGATTTAGGCCCCTGTCACCCATGCACAGCAGGGGTTCATTCACGGCAAAAGGGGGTTCTTGGCACCTAGCAATACAACAGAGGATTTTGAGAGATTTAGCCCCTTGTCACCCAGGCACAGCAGGGGTTCATTCACAGCAAAAGGGGGTTCATGTCACCCAGCAATACAACAGAGGATTTTGAGAGATTTAGGCCCCTGTCACCCAGGCACATCAGGGGTTCATTCATGGCAAAATGGGATTCATGTCACCCAGCAATAGAACAGACAATTTTGAGAGATTTAGGCCCCTGTCACCCAGGCACAGCAGGGGTTCATTCACGGCAAAAGGGGGTTCTTGGCACCTAGCAATAGAACAGAGGATTTTGAAAGATTTAGGCCCCTGTCACCCAGGCACAGCAGGGGTTCATTTACGGCAAAAGTGGGTTCTTGTCACCCAGTAATAGAACAGAGGATTTTGAAAGATTTAGGCCCTTGTCACCCAGGCACAGCAGGGGTTCATTCACGGCAAAAGGGGGTTCATGTCACCCAGTAATACAACAGAGGATTTTGAGAGATTTAGGCCCCTGTCACCCAGGCACAGCAGGGGTTCATTCACGGCAAAAGGGGGTTCATGTCACCCAGCAATAGAACAGAGGATTTTGAGAGATTTCGGCCCCTGTCACCCAGGCACAGCAGGGGTTCATTCACGGCAAAAGAGGGTTCATGTCACCCAGCAATAGAACAGAGGATTTTGAGAGATTTAGGCTTCTGTCACCCAGGCACAGTAGGGGTTTGTATACGCCCAAAATGGTAAAATGTCACCCGACAATTGAAAATAAGAATTTTTTCAATTTAGGGCACTAAAATTGCCACTTTTTTTATTATTAAAGTAGCTCTAAAATAGTCCTTGAAAAGGCTAGAGGGATGTAAAAGGCAGTAAAATGTGCTTAAGAGCATGGCAACTGCTCTGCAAACAAACGTGGATAGGGAAATAACTTAAAATGAAATAAAATAACTAAAAATTACAAATTATTAACCTGCAACTCAGAGAAAGAGGTGGAAATGTAGTCGGAGGTTTAGGAAGCGGTGAATGTGGTGTTGTAGGTGGAGGCAGCAATGGAGGAGGTAGCCAACAATGTTTTTTTTTTTTTTATTGGGGTAGGTAGCCCCCAAAATATTGGGACAAATAAAAAAAACAAAAACAAAGAATCATTGCACTTGACTTGAGTACAAGAATGTATGTTTGATGGTGGTATAAATGTCTATTCTGCACAAGGTACAGACAAGTCTTGTGGGATCCAAGCCTGGTTCATTTTAATGAACGTAAGCTTGTCCACGTTGGCTGTGAGCGGCTGCGTCTGTCTGTAATGACGCCTCCTGCCGTGCTAAATACACGTTTAGAGAGTACACTGGCTACAGGGCAGGCCAGCACCTCCAAGGCATAAAGGGCAAGCTCTGGCCATGTGGACAATTTGGAGACCCAGAAGTTGAATGGGGCAGAACCATCAGTCAGTATGTGTAGTCGTGTGCACAGGTACTGTTCCACCATGTTGTTCAAATGCTGCCTCCTGCTAACACGCTCCATATCAGCAGTTGGGGCCGGTTGTTGAAGCGAGGTAACAAAGCTTTTCCACATGTCGGCCATGCTAACCCTGCCTTCTGAGGTGCTGGCGCTGACACAGCTGCGTTGGCGACCTCTTCCTCCTCCCCTGCCTTCGCCTTGTGCTTCCACTTGTCCCCCGGCGTCAGTCGGGAATGCTCTCAGGAGCGCGTCTACCAACGTGCGACTGTAGTCGCGCATCTTCCGATCACGCTCCAGTAAGGGAATTAAGGACGGCACATTGTCTTTGTAACGCGGATCCAGCAGGGTGGCCACCTAGTAGTCAGCACACGTTAAAATGTGGGCAACTCTGCAGTCGTTGCGCAGGCACTGCAGCATGTAGTCGCTCATGTGTGCCAGGCTGCCTAGAGGTAAGGACAAGCTGTCTTCTGTGGGAGGCGTATCGGCTGCGTCCTCAGTATCCCCCCAGCCACGCACCAGTGATGGGCCCGAGCTGCGTTGGATGCCACCCCGCTGTGAACATGCTTCATCCCCATCCTCCTCCTCCTCATCCTCCAGTAGTGGGCCCTGGCTGGCCAAATTTGTACCTGGCCTCTGCTGTTGCAAAAATCCTCTTTCTGAGCCACTTCTAAAAGACTGACCTGAAAGTGTTAGAGATGACCCCTCTTCCTCCTTCTCGTCCTGGGCCACATCCTCTTCCATCATCACCCTAAGTGTTTTCTCAAGGAGACATACAAGTGGTAATGTAACGCTGATAACGGCGTCTTCGCCACTGGCCATGTTGGTGGAGTACTCAAAACAGCGCAACAGGGCACACAGGTCTCGCATGGAGGCCCAGTCATTGGTGTTGAAGTGGTGCTGTTCCGCAGTGCGACCCACCCTTGCGTGCTGCAGCTGAAACTCCACTATGGCCTGCTGCTGCTCGCACAGTCTCTCCAGCATGTGCAAGGTGGAGTTCCACCTGGTGGGCACGTCACATAGGAGGCGGTGAGCGTGAAGGCTGAAGTTACGCTGTAGAGCAGACAGCCGAGCGGCGGCAGGATGAGAACGCCGGAAGCGCGCACAGACGGTCCGCACTTTATGCAGCAGCTCTAACATGTCGGGGTAGTTGTGAATGAATTTCTGCACCACCAAATTTAGCACATGTGGCAGGCAAGGTATGAGCGTCAAACCGTCTAGTCCCAGAGCTGCAGCGAGATTTTGCCCATTATCGCACACCACCAGGCTGGGCCTGAGGCTCACTGGCAGCAACCACTCGTCGGTCTGTTGTTCTATACCCCGCCACAATTCCTGCGTGGTGTGGGGCCTGTCCCCCAAACACATCAGTTTCAGAATGGCCTGCTAACGTTTACCCCTGGCTGTGCTGAATGTGAAGGTCTGTCGTTGACCGGATTAGGAGGTGGTAGAAGAGGAGGAGGAAGCCGAATAGGAAGAGGAGGCAAAGAATGATGCCATGCGATCCTTGGCGGCGGAAGGACTTTGGGCCAAACAGCTCTCCGCCTGGGCCAGCCGCCACTACATTTACGAAGTGTGCAGTTAGGGAGATATAGCGTCCCTTGGCCGTGCTTACTGGTCCACGTATCTGTGGTTAGGTGGACCTTGCCACAGATGGCGTTGTGCAGTGCACACTTGATTTTATCCGATACTTGGTTGTGCAGGGAGGGCACGGCTCTCCTGGAGAAGTAGTGGTGGCTGGGAACGACGTACTGTGGAACAGCAAGCGACATGAGCTGTTTGAAGCTGTCCGTCTCCACCAGCCTGAATGACAGCATTTCAAAGGCCAGCAGTTTAGAAATGCTGGTATTCAGGGCCAGGGATCGAGGGTGGCTAGGTGGGAATTTACGCTTTCTCTCAAATGTTTGTGAGATGGAGAGCTGAACGCTTCCGTGTGTCATGGTGGAGATGCTTGGTGACGGAGGTGGTGTTGTTGGTGGCACATCCTCTGTTTGCTGGGCGGCAGGTGCCAACGTTCCTCCAGAGGCGGAGGAAGGTGCTTACTACACTGCAGCCCGTGTCTCGCATGTAGATGCCTGGTCATGCAGGTTGTGCTAAGGTTCACAACGTTAATGCCTCGCTTCAGGCTCTGATGGCACAGCAAGCAAACCACTCGGGTCTTGTCATCAGCACATTGTGTGAAGAAGTGCCATGCCAGGGAACTCCTTGAAGCTGCCTTTGGTGTGCTCGGTCCCTGTTGATGGTTGCCAGTAGCAGGCGAACTGTTTTGGCGACGGCTGCTCTGCTTTTGCACCCTGCTCCCGCTTTTGCTACGCTGTTGGCTCGGTCTTACCACTGCCTCTTCCTCCAAATTCTGAAAGTAAGTGGCACGACCTTCATATCATGTGGGGTCTAGGACCTTATCGTCCCCTGCATCATCTTCCACCCAGTCTTCCTCCCTGACCTCCTTTTTGGTCTGCACACTGCAGAAAGACGCAGCAGATGGCACCTGTGTTTCGTTATCATCAGAGACGTGCTGAGACGTATTCCCATGTCCTCATCAGGAAACATAAGTGGTTGTGCATCAGTACATTCTATGTCTTCCACCCCTGGGGAAGGGATAGGTGGATGCCCTTGGGAAACCCAGTCAGCAGAGTCTTCAAACAGCATAAGAGACTGCTGCATGACTTGAGGCTCAAACAGGATCCCCGATATGCACAGGGGTGATGTGACAGAATGATGGGCATGGGTTTCAGGTGCCACCTGTGTGCTTTCTGCAGAAGACTGGGTGGGAGATAATGTGAACGTGCTGGATCCACTGTCGGCCACCCAATTTACTAGCGCCTATACTTGCTCAGGCCTTACCATCCTTATAACGGCATTAGGCCCGACCAAATATCGCTGTAGATTCTGGTGGCTACTGGGACCTGAGGTAGTAGGTTCAGTAGGACGTGTAGCTGTGGCAGAACAGCCACGTCCTCTCCCTGCACCAGAGGCTCCACCAACACCACGACCATGACCGCGTCCCTTATTAGATGTTTGCCTCATAGTTAGCGTTCACAAAGCAAAGTAAAAAGTGGATAAGTATGTTAAAAATAATTAACCACCAATATAAACCCTGATGTAGGGTATTGCACTCTATTTTTTTTTTTTAAACTCTATATGACAGCGGTATTTGTGGCCTAAATGTGACACTCACTTATGCACGTCTTATCCCAGATGTGCAGTATATCAGAGGGTTTATTCACGCCAGTAACCAAAAAGCCGTACTTCTGGCCTAAATGTGACAGTCACTGATGCTTGTCTAATCCCAGATGTGCAGTATATCAGAGGGTTTTTTCACCCCAGTAACCAAAAAGCCGTATTTCTGGCATAAATGTGACAGTCCCTTTTGAATGTCTAATCCTAGATGTGTAGTATATTAGAGACTTTTTTCACCCCAGTATGCCAAAGCCGTATTCCTGGCCTAAATGTGACAGTCACTGATGCTTGTCTAATCCCAGATGTGAAGTATATTAGAGGGTTTTTTCACCCTAACCAAAAAGCTGTATTTCTGTCCTAAATGTGGCAGTGATTTATGCACGTGTAATCCCAGATGTGCAGTATATTAGAGGGTTTTTTAACACTAACCAAAAAGCTGTACTTCTGTCCTAAATGTGACAGTCACTTATGCACGTGTAATCCCAGATGTGAAGAATATGAGAGGCTTCTTTCACCCTAGTATGCCAAAGCCGTATTTCTGTCCAAAATGTGAGAGTGACTTATGCACGTGTAATCCCAGATGTGCAGTATATTAGAGGGTTTTTTCACCCTAACCAAAAAGCTGTATTTCTGTCCTAAATGTGACAGTCACTTATGCTTGTCTATTGCCAGATGTGCAGTAAATTAGAGGTTTTTTTAACCCTAACCAAAAAGCTGTATTTCTGTCCTAAATGTGACAGTGACTTATGCACGTGTAATCCCAGATGTGCAGTAAATTAGAGAGTTTTTTAACCCTAACCAAAAAGCTGTATTTATGTCCTAAATGTGACAGTGACTTATGCACGTGTAATCACAGATGTGCAGTATGTCAGAGGGTTTTTTCACCCCAGTAAGAAAAAATCTGTATTTCTGGCCTTAATGTGATAATCACTTATGCAAGTGTAATCAGAGATGTGCAGTATATTAGAGGGTTTTTTCACCCTAACCAAATAGCTGTATTTCTGTCCTAAATGTGAAAGTGACTTATGCCCATGTAATCCCAGATGTGCAGTATATTAGAGGGTTTTTTCACCCTAACCAAAAAGCTGTATTTCTGTACTAAATGTGACAGTCACTTATGCATGTGTAATCCCAGATGTGCAGTATATCAGAGGCTTTTTTCGCCCCAGTATGCCAAAGCCGTAATTATGGCCTAAATGTGACAGTCACTTATGCTTGTCTAATCCCAGATGTGCAGTATATTAGAGGGTTTTTTCACCCTAAGCAAAAATCTGTATCTCTGTCCTAAATGTGACAGTCACTTACTCTTGTCTAATGCCAGATGTGCAGTTTATTAGAGGGTTTTTTCCACCCTAACCAAAAAGCTGTGTTTCTGTCCTAAATGTGACAGTGACTTATGCTCGTGTAATCCCAAATGTGCAGTATATCAGAGGCTTTTTTCACCCCAGTATGCCGAAGCCGTATTTATGGCCTAAATGTGACAGTGACTCCTGCATGTGTAATCCCAGATGTGCAGTATATTAGAGGATTTTCTTACCCTAACAAAAAAAGCTATATTTCTGTCCTAAATGTGACAGTGACTTATGCACGTGTAATCCCAGATGTGCAGTATATTAGAGGGTTTTTTCACCCTAACCAAAAAGCTGTATTTCTGTCCTAAATGTGACAGTCACTTATGCTTGTCTAATCCCAGATGTGCAGTATATTAGAGGGTTTTTTCACCCTAACCAAAAATCTGTATCTCTGTCCTAAATGCCTAAATGTGACAGTCACTTACGCTTGTCTAATCCCAGATATGCAGTTTATTAGAGGATTTTTTTCACCCTAACCAAAAAGCTGTATTTCTGTCCTAAATGTGACAGTCACTTATGCATGTGTAATCCCAGATGTGCAATATATGAGAGGCTTCTTTCACCCCAGTATGCCAAAGCCGTATTTATGGCCTAAATGTGACAGTGATTTATGCTTGTCTAATCCCAGATGTGCAGTATATTAAGAGGGTTTTTCATCCTAACCAAAAAGCTGTATTTCTGTCCTAAATATGACAGTCACGTATGCTTGTCTAATCCCAGATGTGCAGTATATTTAGAGGGTTTTTCACCCTAACCAAAAAGCTGTATTTCTGTCCTAAATGTGACAGTCATTTAAACTGCACATCTGGGATTAGACAAGCATAAATGACTGTCACATTTAGGACAGAAATACAGCTTTTTGGTTAGGATGAAAAACCCTCTAAATATACTGCACATCTGGGTTTAGACAAGCGTATTAGAGGGTTTTTTCACCCTAACCAAAAAGTTGTATTTCTGTCCTAAATGTGACAGTCACTTATGCATGTGTAATCCCAGATGTGCAGTATATTAGATGGTTTTTTACCCCTAACCAAAAAGCTGTATTTCTGTCCTAAATGTGACAGTCACTTATGCATGTGTAATCCCAGATATGCAGTATATGAGAGGCTTTTTTCACCCCAGTATGCCACACCTGTATTTATGGCCTAAATGTGACAGTGATTTATGCATGTGTAATCCCAGATGTACAGTATATTAGAGGGTTTTTTCACCCTAACCAAAAAGCTGTATTTATGTCCTAAATGTGACAGTCACTTATACACGTGTAATCCCAGATATGCAGTATATGACAGGCTTTATTCACCCCATTATGCCAAAGCCGTATTTATGGCCTAAATGTGAAAGTGACTTATGCTTGTCTAATCCCAGATTTGCGGTATATTAGAGGGTTTTTTCACCCTAACCAAAAAGCTGTATTTATGTCCTAAATGTGACAGTCACTTATACCCGTGTAATCCCAGATATGCAGTATATGACAGGCTTTATTCACCCCATTATGCCAAAGCCGTATTTATGGCCTAAATGTGAAAGTGACTTATGCTTGTCTAATCCCAGATTTGCGGTATATTAGAGGGTTTTTTCACCCTAACCAAAAATCTGTATTTCAGTACTAAATGTGACAGTGAGTTATGCACGTGTTGTCACAGATGTGCACTATATTAGAGGGTTTTTTCACCCTAACCAAAAAGCTATATTTCTGTCCTAAAAGTGACAGTCACTTATGCACGTGTAATCCCAGATGTGCAGTTTATTAGAGGGTTTTTTCACCCTAACGAAAAAGCTGTATTTCTGTCCTAAATGTGACAGTGACTTATGCAGCTGTAAACCCAGATGTGCAGTATATTAGAGGGTTTTTTCACCCTAACCAAAAAGCTGTATTTCTGTCCTAAATGTGAAAGTCACTTATGCATGTGTAATCCCAGATGTGCAGTATATCAGAGGCTTTTTTCACCCCAGTATGCCAAAGCCGTAATTATGGCATATATGTGACAGTCACTTATGCTTGTCTAATCCCAGATGTGCAGTATATTAGAGGGTTTTTTCAACCTAACCAAAAAGCTGTATTTCTGTCCTAAATGTGACAGTGACTTATGCACGTGTAATCCCAGATGTGCAGTATATCAGAGGGTTTTTTCACCCTAACCAAAAAGCTGTATTTCTGTCCTAAATGTGACAGTCACTTATGCTTCTCTAATCCCAGATGTGCAGTATATTTAGAGTTATTTTCAACCTAACCAAAAAGCTGTATTTCTGTTCTAAATGTGACAGTCACTTATACACGTATAATCCCAGATATGCAGTATATGAGTCTTTTTTCACCCCAGTATGCCAAAGCCGTATTTATGGCCTAAATGTGACAGTAACTTATGCACGTGTAATCCCAGAAGTGCAGTATATTAGAGGGTTTTTTCCCTCTAACCAAAAAGCTGTATTTCTGTCCTAAATGTGACAGTCACTTAAACTGCACATCTGGGATTAGACAAGTGTAAGGACCGAAATACAGCTTTTTGGTTAGAGTGGAAAATCCCTCTAATATACTGCTCATCTGGGATTACACTTGCATAAATCACTGTCACATTTAGGACAGAAATACAGCTTTTTGGTTAAGTTGAAAAACCCACTAATATACTGCACATCTGAGATTAGACAAGCATAAGTGACTGTCACATTTAGGCCATAAATACAGCTTTGGCATACTGGAGAGAAAAAAGCCTCTGATATACTGCACATCTGGGATTACACATGCATAAGTGACTGTCACATTTAGGACAGAAATACAGCTTTTTGGTTAGGGTTTAAAAACCCTCTGATATACTGCACATCTGGGATTACACATGCATAAGTGTCTGTCACATTTAGGACATAAATACAGCTTTTTGGTTAGGGTGAAAAAACCATCTAATACGCTTGTCTAATCCCAGATGTGCAATATATTAGAGGGTTTTTTCACCCTAACCAAAAAGCTGTATTTCTGTCCTAAATGTGACAGTCGCGTATGCATGTGTAATCCCAGATGTGCAGTATATAAGAGGCTTTTTTCACCCCAGTATGCCAAAGCCGTATTTATGGCCTAAATGTGACAGTGACATATGCTTGTCTAATCCCAGTTGTGCCGTATATTAGATTTTTTCACCCTAACTAAAAAGCTGTATTTCTGTCCTAACTGTGACAGTGACTTATGCACGTGTAATCCCAGATGTTTTCACAAGGGTGTCAAGAGCCACGACTGACTCCGTTATACCTGGGGTCAGGAAGTCGCAGCGGGTGGCTGCACGCTCTGTCTAAAGACAGGGCTGTTTATTAATGGTAGCTTTCTGGGTTGGCCTTGCAATCCTTTTTGGCTCACTCAGGGATCCGTAGCTTCTCCTCCTCAGCTGTTTCTTGTCCAGCAATCCCAACCTCCTTATATTCCCATCTCTCACTTCTCTGTTTGCCAGATATAGAGCTTCCTGCCTGGACTTCTATACTGACCCACTGGAGCTGTGTAGTTGTGTTCCCTGGTTGTTGTTCCAGAACGTTACCCTCCGGATCCCTGTTGGGCCTTGGTGGTCTGCTGTTGTCGTCCACCTGGGATTATATGTTTGTCTGTATTGTCTGTCCTCTCCTTGGTGTTTTCCTCTTAGTGTCAGTGGTGCGGACTAGTGATCCCATCACCCCGTTCACTACATACGGCTCATCTTATGGAAAGCCAGGGTTTAGGCACGTGATCGGCGTACGGGTGAGGAACCCGTCTAGGGACGTCAGGGCAGGGCCTTCCCATTTCCCTCCCTTTGCGTGACGCCGGTCATTACAGATGTGCAGTATATTAGAGGGTTTTTTCACCCTAACCAAAAAGCAGTATTTCTGTCCTAAATGTGACAGTCACGTATGCATCTGTAATTCCAGATGTGCAGTATATGAGAGGCTTTTTTCACCCCAGTATGCCCAAGCCGTATTTTTGGCCTAAATGTGACAGTGACTTATGCATGTGTAATCCCAGATGTGCAGTATTATAGAGTTTTTTTTCACCCTAACAAAAAAGCTGTATTTCTGTACTAAATGTGACAGTCACTTATGCTTGTCTAATCCAAGATGTGCAGTATATTAAATGGTTTTTTCACCCTAACCAAAAAGCTGTATTTCTGTCCAAAATGTGACAGTCACTTATACATGTGTAATCCTAGATGTGCAGTATGAGAGTCTTTTTTCACCCCAGTATGCCAAAGCCGTATTTATGGCCTAAATGTGACAGTGACTTATGCTTGTCTATTCCCAGATGTGCCGTATATTAGAGTTTTTTTTTCACCCTAACCAAAAAGCTGTATTTCTGTCCTAAAAGTGACAGTGACTTATGCAAGTGTAATTCCAGATGTGCAGTATATTAGAGGGTTTTTTCACCCTAACCAAAAAACTGTATTTCTGTCCTAAATGTGACAGTGACTTATGCAAGTGTAATCCCAGATGTGCAGTATATTAGAGGGTTTTTTCACCCTAATCAAAAAGCTGTATTTCTGTCCTAAATGTGACAGTCACTTATGCATGTGTAATCCCAGATGTGCAGTATATGAGAGGCTTTTTTCACGTCAGTATGCCAAAGCCGTATTTATGGCCTAAATGTGATGGTGATTTATGCATGTGTAATCCCAGATGTGCAGTATATTAAAGGGTTTTTTCACTTTAACTAAAAAGCTGTATTTCTGTCCTAAATGTGACAGTGACTTATATATGTGTAATCCCAGATGTGCAGTATATTAGAGGGATTTTTCACCCTAACCAAAAAGCTGTATTTCTGTCCTAAATGTGACAGTGACTTATGCACTTGTAATCCCAGATGTGCAGTATATTAGAGGGTTTTTTCACCCTAACCAAAAAGCTGTATTTCTGTCCTAAATGTGACTGTCACTAATGTACGTGTAATCCCAGATGTGCCGTATATTAGAGGTTTTTTCACCCTAACCAAAAAGCTGTATTTCTGTCCTAAATGTGACAGTCACGTATGCATGTGTAATTCCAGATGTGCAGTATATAAGAGGCTTTTTTCACCCCAGTATGCCCAAGCCGTATTTATGGCCTAAATGTAACAGTGACTTATGCTTGTCTAATCCCAGATGTGCAGTATATTAGAGGGTTTTTCAACCTAACCAAAAAGCTGTATTTCTGTCCTAAATGTGACAGTGATTTATGCAAGTGTAATCCCAGATGAGCAGTATATTAGAGGGATTTTCCACTATAACCAAAAAGCTGTATTTCTGTCCTAAATTTGACAGTCACTTATGCTTGTCTAATCCTAGATGTGCAGTATATTTAGATGTTTTTTTCACCCTAACCAAAAAGCTGTATTTCTATACTAAATGTGACGGGTCATTTATGCATGTGTAATCCCAGATGTGCAGTATATTAGAGGGTTTTTTCACCCTAACCAAAAAGCTGTATTTCTGTCCTAAATGTGATAGTCACTTATGCATGTGTAATCCCAGATGTGCAGTGTATGAGAGGCTTTTTTCTCTCCAGTATGCCAAAGCTGTATTTATGGCCTAAATGTGACAGTGACTTATGCAAGTGTAATCCCAGATGTACAGTATATTACAGGATTTTTTCACCCTAACCAAAAAGCTATATATTTTTTTCTATATATGGCAGTCACTTATGCTTGTCTAATCTTAGATGTGCAGTATATTAGAGGGTTTCTTCACCCTAAGCAAGAAGCTATATTTATGTCCTAAATGTGACAGTGACTTATGCATGTGTAATCCCAGATGTGCAGTATTTTAGATGGTTTTTTCACCCTAACAAAAAAAGCTGTATTTCTGTACTAAATGTTACAGTCACTTATGCTTGTCTAATCCAAGATGTGCAGTATATTTATGTTTTTTTTCACCCTAACCAAAAAGCTGTATTTCTGTCCTAAATGTTACAGTCATTTATGCATGTGTAATCCCAGATCTGCAGTATATTAGAGGGTTTTTTCAACCTAACCAAAAAGCTTTATTTCTGTCCTAAATGTGACAGTCACTTATACATGTGTAATCCAAGATGTGCAGTATATGAGAGGCTTTTTTCACCCCAGTATGCCAAAGCTGTATTTATGGCCTAAATGTGATGGTGACTTATGCAAGTGTTATCCCAGATGTGCAGTATATTAGAGGGTTTTTTCACCCTAACCATAAAGCTGTATTTCTGTCCTAAATGTGACAGTCACTTATGCTTGTCTAATCCCAGATGTGCAGTATATTTAGATTTTTTTCACCCTAACTAAAAAGCTATATTTCTGTACTAAATGTGACAGTCATTTATGCATGTGTAATCCCAGATGTGCAGTATAATAGAGGGTTTTTTCAACCTGACCAAAAAGCTATATTTCTGTCCTAAATGTGACAGTCACTTATACATGTGTAATCCCAGATGTGCAGTATATGAGAGGCTTTTTTCACCCCAGTATGCCAAAGCCGTATTTATTGCCTAAATGTGATGGTGACTTATCCACGTGTAATCCCAGATGTGCAGTATATTAGAGGGTTTTTTCACCCTAACCAAAAAGCTGTATTTCTGTCCTAAATGTGACAGTGACTTATGCTTGTCTAATCCCAGATGTGCAGTATATTAGAGGATTTTTTTCACCCCAGTATTCCAAATTAATATTTCTGGACTTGCAGATAGCCTATGCTGGTGCACTATTGTTGCATAAAATGTCTGCCGATCATGTATTGATATTGACTAACTGAAGAAATAAAAGTTTGTTTTCAGCAGTAGTTGGCTCAGGGCAGGCTTAAAAAAATTGTGCACTGCACCCACAAAACACTTTTTCTGTAGATCGCTGATTACATAAACCAGTTCTTGATAAGATTTCTCCCTGATCTCTCCCTCACAGCAGCTGCAGCCTCTCCCTACACTAATCCGAGCAGAGTGACTGGCGACGCTACGTGACTCCAGCTTAAATAGAGGCTGGGTCACATGCTGCAGTTGGCCAATCACAGCCATGCCAATAGTAGGCATGGCTGTGATGGCCTTTTGGGGCAAGTAGTATGACGCTTGTTGATTGGCTGCTTTGCAGCCTTTCAAAAAGTGCCATCAAAATCGTTGAATACAGAACCCGAACCCGAACTTTTACATAAATGTTGGGGTTCGGGTCCGGGTGCTGAAAACCCTAAAGTTCGGTATGAACCCGAACTTTACTGTTCAGGTTCGCTCAACTCTAGTAGTAATAACTTTGAAAAGCTTTTTCTTATCCAAGCCATTCTGAGGTTGTTTTCTCGAGACACTTTGTACTTCGTATTAGTGATAAATTTGTGTCAATATGTTTTACCTTTTAGAAAATGTTACATGCTACAGAAAGGTTGGAATAAAATCAAGACTCTTCTTAATATCACGCACACTTTGCACTTTACCCCTTTGTATAATAATTTATATTTAACAGAGTTTTATAAGATAAGGGATCATCACTTTTGGATCAGCCACCCGAAACTCCTTGGATATTTTTAGATACCCTTGCCCAATTACAAACCGTGTCACCTAATTCCTTATTCCATTTTCTTTCACTCTTAAACTTTGTGCATCGACCTAACTCTAATTGTAGTCTAGAATAAATTTGTGATATTTTAATATTCGTGCCCAAAAAAGAAAAAGAAAAATCTAAAAAAGTTTGCTCCTGATCTAATAATATGTCCTTATTAATCGTGAATAGAGCTGCATGTACCACTTGTGCATAGCTGAACTGAGCCATAAAAGTGATATCTTCTTCCAAGAAAATTTCAGCAAGGGCCTTTAATTTCCCCACCTGAAATAAGTGAACAACTACTGTAATGCCTCTACTGATCCAAAAGTGATGATCCCTTATCTTATAAAACTCTGTTAAATATAAATTATTCCACAAAGGGGAAAAGTGCAAAGTGTGCGTGATATTAAGAAGAGTCTTGATTTTATTCCAACCTTTCTGTAGCATATAAGAGATCGGGCACTCAAGACCCTTAATCCCCAATTGACGGGATTCAAGTATAGAAAACAAATTGACCCAGGGACCATTATATTTTCCATGGAGATATCTCAGCAACCCATTTTCCCTTGCATTTAAGCACCACTGAATTCGTGCACTGAGGTAATATCCCTGGAAAAAGGGAAAAGACAGTACCCCATCCCCATAGGCGGGATATAAAAAATTTCAGCTTAATCCGGACCCTTTTTCTGCCTCAAAGCAGATCATTGATAAGTCTTTTCATCAGATAGAAAAAGGAGTCATCAATCCAAGTGGGAAGAACAAAAGGAATCATGCTTCGGCGCTTCAACCCCACTTCAGCCGGTCTTTTTTAATAATAGTACTTCTTTATTTCATTTTAAAAAATGCATAAAACAACACGTTTCGGGGAATCTTGGGTCCCCTTTATCAGGTTTTAAAAGTAGGAAAATTTTCACAGTAAGGTGGAGACTTAAATACAAGATTAAAAAAAAAAACACCAAAAATCGCTCACAAAAACCGCACCTCTGGACAGGAACCAAAGTGTGGGCCCTCCTCCAGGGGTGGGTTGATGCGACTTTGCATATGTACATATTGAAAAGCAGATCCATTGAGTAAAACTGAATAAAACTAAGGACACAGTGAAGAAGGGCCTGGGTAGTGGGGATCTTTATTATAAATGTTGAAATGTGCTGGTTCTTGGTTATAGAAATCAGGCAGAAAACCCGACAGGAGCAAGGCTGGTGTGCGGCAGGAGGGAGGGTCACGTGATCGGGAAGCCGATGATCACGAGGCCGGTTTCCATGGATGCCGAGGATGCTGGGGGAGGAAAGGCCAATGGAAAATAATGTGTCGGAGGGCACATGACGGACTCCGGTCATGTGTTCCTCAAGGAGCGGGGAGATAAAGGCCCTGCGTCTGGCAGCGGCAGCTGGAAGTGGTGATTGATACCACGTTGAGGAGTGTCACCAGGGGAGGAGGGGGATAGTGGCTGGAGGCAGGTAGCGGCACGGAGATCACGTGGGTGAGGGAAGACACGTGATCAGGTAGTTTTGGTGAAGAGATGTTGAAATAAAACCGGAGAGCCCATTGGAGGAAAGATAGTAGGGGGTACTGGGAGGCTGGCAAGTGGAGGAGATATGGGGCTGATGCGGAATAAATATATATATACATATGTGATGAGATGGTGAGTGAGAACCGGCCTTGTGATCATCGGCTTCCCGATCACGTGACACTCCCTTCTGCCGCACATCAGCTCCGCTCATGTCGGGTTTTCCGCCCGATTTATATAACCAAGAACCAGCACATTTCAACATTTATAATAAAGATCCCCACCACCCAGGCCCTTCTTCACTGTGCGCTTAGTTTTATTCAGTTTTACTCAATGGATATGCTTTTCAATATGTACATATGCAAAGTCACATCAACCCACCCCTGGAGGCGGGCCCACACTTTGGTTCCCGCCCAGAGGTGCAGTTTTTGTGCGATTTTTAGCGTTTTTTTATCTTGTATTTAAGTCTCCACCTTACTGTGAAAAAAATTACTTTTATAACCTGATGAAGGGGACCCAAGATTCCCCGAAACGCGTTGTTATATACATGTTTTTTTCATCACATAAAGAAGTACTATTATTAAAAAAAGACCGGCTGAAGTGAGGTTGAAGCGCCGAAGCAGGATTCCTTTTGTTCTCCTCAAGCGATCCTCCGGAGGGACTGGACATCTCTTCTGAGGGACCCAGGAGTCTGCGGCAGCACACCCAGGAACTGGTTCTTTCTTGATAAGCTGTTAATATTGTTATGCCTATACTAGCGTAACCAGACAAGGTGAGCCTTTACATGTGTTTTATTGGTTTCCCAGTGTAAATATACTACGCTATTGTGCGCCATCTCTATCAAGCCCTAGTTATGTCCATCACTTCAAAAATCAATCCAAGTGGGGCAGACCGTCAGGACATACAGTATAAGTGGGAGAAGAGTAATTTTAACAAGAGTGATCCTATCTACTTGAGAAAGGGGTAATCTCGACCAAGCAACTTTATCCCTTACTTTTTCCAACATTGTGGTCAATATAATCATATAGATTGAGACCAATTTTTATCCCCAAATAGTCAAGTTGGTCTTCTTTAGTCAGCACTTTAATATTAGGAATGGTCCCGCTCTGTTCAAAACTACCTAGCGGGAGTACTGTCGACTTGTTCCAGTTTATTTCAAAAACAGAAAACACACCAAATTCATCTATGATCTGGGTTACATATTGAAGTTCTTTAGAACCATCCTTCAAGAATATCAGAATGTTGTCAGCATACAGGCTGATTTTATCAGAGTCGCCGAGCCCCCCCCAATCCCGCTATCCCCTCCTCAGACCTGATTTTACTAGCCAATGGCTCCAAAAAAATGGCGAACAGCAGGGGAAAAGTGGGCAACCCTGCCTAGTGCCCCGTTGCAAAGGGATACCTACGGAGGAGACCCAATTAATTTTAACTCTAGCTTTTGACTCTGCATAGAGTAGCTGAGTCAGGCTTATGAAATTACTACATACATTCTTCTGGGACATTATCAGCCAGAGGAAGAGCCGCTCAACCCTGTCAAATGCCTTAGCGGCATCAAGCAACAAGATAGAGCCGCCCCTCCCACCCCTGCCAGATTGAACATTGAGAAACGCTCTATGAATATTTTACTGTATATGTCTCCCAGGGATAAAACCTGTCTGGTCCGGGTGGAATAACTTTTTTATTATCTTCTTAAGGTGGTTCGCTAATACCCTCGCCAGGATTTTATAATCAGTGTTTAAGAGCAAAATGGGTCGATAAGACCCAATTTCGCTCTCATCTTTCCCCTTTTTTAATATCAATCTAATTGAAGCCTCTCCTAATGAGGGTGGTAGTTTACTGATTTATTACTTGACCAAAAAAGGGTAATGCACTCTATATAATTCAAAAAGTAGGCCATCTGATCCCGGTGTAGAATTACCACCGATATTCAGATAATGCCATCTGCAATTCGCTCACTGTAATGGGCTCATTGATCGATTTCTTTCTTGATCGGAAAGTCTTTGCAAGTTAATCGAACCCAAATAAACCCTGAGACTCCTTCCCCCCCAATTATGTCTAAATGTTACAAGGCTGAGTAATATTCCACAAATTCCTGTATAATTCTATTTTGGTTGTTTGTTATACCAGAGCTTGTTCTTATTTTTCTGATTACATTACTAGATCTCTGACTCCAAGTAATTAGTGACAATAGTTTCCCGGGTTTACCTGATTCAGAGAATCGCTTTTGGCCAGAGAAAAATAGCTTATGTTCAGCTTTATTACTAAGATACACCTTATGTTCTTCCCTTGCTTGTTCAGCAATTTTTTTGTTTCCTCATCTTGTTTAGGTAGGAAGGACACCTCCGCTGATCTAATTCCTTCCTCCAGCTCCCTCCCTTTTTAAAAATTCTACATGCTTATTCTTAATCCTAGAGAAATAAATTCCCCTAATATAGGCATTCAGGGAATCCCAGACTAAATGGATATGCGTGGATCAAATATTAGCCCACCAGTATTCAGACACTGCTGTGCCAAACCACAGCTCGTCACCTAAGATATTAAACCAGTGGGGGTTTAAAGAAAACGACCTTAAAGGGACACTGACAGGGCCAAAAAGCATATTTAGGTATATATGACAGTACAGGTCTTATAAAGTGTATTAGAATCATCTAAGTATCCCCCCTGTCCACCTTATAACTACAGTAAAATGAAGTTTTATAACCTTCTTGAATCGTGTTCAATCTGTCCAAGGGGCGGCGTTTCATCTCCACTTGTGCCCAGCCAGCCTCGCCACAACTGCCGTTTGAAGCGCCGCCCAGCTCATCAATATTCACTTCGCTGGGCGGCTACAAGTTTCCCCGACGCAAGATCCGGCGCATGCCCAGTACAATCCTATGGGCATCGTCCTCCGGCTCATCTTCAGCGCATGCGCCCCGGCACCCTCACTGGCCGGGATCGCATTGCGCCTGCGAACAGTCTCATTCTCAGTGGCCGATGCAGCCTCTGCTTTATGCGCATGCGCCGGGCACAGTTCAGGGCAGCGCTTCAGAGCGCTGCTCTGTTACATCACAAAAGGGGTTAATTAGTGCGGCCGACCTCCAAATCTGTGCCCGGCGCATGCGCATAAAGCAGAGGCTGCATCGGCCTCTGAGAATGAGACTGTTCGCAGGCGCGATGCGATTCCGGCCAGTGAGGGTGTCGGGCACATGCGCTGAAGATGAGCCGGAGGACGATGCCCATAGGATTGTACTGGGCATGCGCCGGATCTTGCGTCGGGGAAACTAGTAGCCGCCCAGCAAAGTGAATATTGATGAGCTGGGCGGCGCTTCAAACGGCAGTTGGGGCGAGGCTGGCTGGACGCAAGTGGAGATGAAATGCCGCCCCTTGGGCAGATTGAACACGATTCAAGCAGGTTATAAAACTTCATTTTACTGTAGTTATAAGGTGGACAGGGGGGATTACTTAGATGATTCTAATACACTTTATAAGACCTGTACTGTCATATATATACCTAAATATGCTTTTTGGCCCTGTCAGTGTCCCTTTAAGGTTCTCACACCAGACCTCCCCCCCAAACCCCTACCCCCCAACCTCCTCAAACTCTCCTCCACTGATGATTTATGAGGACAGTTGACCTCATAAACCTCTACCTAAATCGCCCCCCGCCTGCCCACCGCCAATCCATCCCGCCCCCCGGTCTGTATTTCCTTTCAAAACGGTTCAATCAAAATTATAGATATGAAACGTTATAAAGGAAGCTTGGGTTAGCACTCCAGCTCTTAACTCAAATTTCTTAACTCATCGCGTTATCTTGAGACAAAAGCCATTGAAAAGCAATTGAAGGTGTTTGCTTAGATTAGATAACACAACTCAGAAATCTCAGAAAACAGGAGTGTTAACTCTACTCCATCCGTACCCGCAAAGTCTAACCACTCCAGGGCTTCAGCAGGGTTATGAAGAAAATGTACTCTCTTTTTAAATACAATTCTAAGCGTAGCGGGATAGAGCATTGAATATTTAATATTAGATGACCGTAACCTTTTTTTAATCTCATTATATTCTCTCCTTTTGTTCTGGGTATCCCTAGAAAAATCTGGGAAGATTTGAATCAGGTCATTATTATACTCTATCTCCCATAGTTCTCTTTTCCATCTCAGCACCCAGTCCCTGTCCCTGGAGCTGAGCATTCTGACCAGGAGAGCTCTAGGAGAGCTACCTTCAGGAGATTTTTTCAGGGGTATTCTATGAGCGCGTTCAATACAGAAGGTAGTGGAATCATGGTCTGACCCCAGGGCTTGGTCAAACCATTTTTGGATAAATCCCTCAGGGTCCTGCTGTTCTATTCCCTCTGGGAATCTAATAATTCTCAAATTCTGTCTGCAGGATCTATCTTCAAGGTCAATCAACTTATTCCTAAGCCTAGCCTGCTCCTGCTCCATTTCCTTAACCTTTTTGGATAGCCCCGTCACCTTGCTCCCCACAGACCGGACCTCAATACTCATCTCCTTGAGTTTTCCTTGTGTCTTAGTTAAGTCATCTTTGATCTAGGTGAGATCTGCCTGCAGCGAGGAGACGGAGCCAGCCAGCGAGGTAACAGACTTGTTTGTACTCTGTACAGCCCCCAGGATATCAGCTAATTTTCCATCTATAATCTCCAGGCAACCCCCCCCCCCTTTTGGCTCTCTAGACATGGTTGCTGGGGCACCTGATCTTCACCCCCTAAAGTCAGAAGGTTCTTCTGACCACCCCTTGTTTTTACAACCGGGGATTTAAGAAATGTTTCCATCTTAGCTTGTGGGCTAGGTGAGATGGATTTTTTTGGCGAACCCAGCCCCCCGACCTCCTATTATATTTAGGTGGCATTGAAACAGCGGCCAAGAAGCAACTAATGCTTCAACTATCAGACAGAACTACAAATAAATAGTTCACTGCTTGAAGGCAATACAGTTCAGAATTTAAAGGAAGGTCGGGCAAAGGGTTGAAAAAGCCCTCTGGGCCTTATAAAGCAGTTCCCCTCTTACTGTAAGAAGTCAAATAGGCAATGAACAGGGGCCTGTTCCACCACACAATTAATCCAGCCGTTCAATGGCCATTCCGCATCCAAGTCAAGGGGTAGGGGGAACAATAAAGTAAGCCACAGAGATCTTTTCAGTCAAAAAGAGCCAGGTTTTTTTTGCCCCTTATTACAGAAAGAAAAGAAAACCAGGATGGTAAAAGGTTCACGGAGGCAACAGCCTCGGCCAGTAGAAATATTCAGTTACCCCTTATCTTTCAAACATAGACAGGGATAAAGGTATGGTCCCACAATCTTCAGCTCTTTGAGCCACTGATCCAATCCATATCGGCGCGGCTGTATAATAGCCGTTTTGCTCTACAGCCTGTCCAGGGATACTGGAGACCCTTAAGGACTCCCTATCTGCAAAGTCACGCCAGCGGCCTCTTCAGATCCAAGAGCTGCCAGAGCGGGGCTCTCCACAGAGACGCCGGACACAAACACGCCAGACTCACCAACACGCCTCAGGTCACAGCCGTACCATTGCTCAGCTAGTTGACATATATATTGCGGCCGAGAGAAAAGCGCAGCGGCGCTCAGTGGCGACAGGGCACAAAACAGGGAGAAGCCCTCTTAGCAGCAATTTCTCCTAGGAGGTGGCCATCATAGTATCCCACCCGTAGCAGATAGACTCCACAGACACGGACACCGAGAGGTCAAGCACAAGGCATCGGGCACGGGGCGGGCGATGGGAGGAGGAAGGCAGGGGGCGCGGCACGCCCACGTCGGCTACGTCATGACGCTTTAGCCTCTGGGCTACCATTTTGTATTTGAAGAGACCCTGACGTACCCATACAGTGGAGACTCCATTTTGCAAACTACACCCCTCAAAGAATATATTAGGAGTTGTACTGAGCATTTGGAAACACTTGGCTATGAAAATGAAGAGTTTCATTTCTAACAATAAAATTTTATTTTAGCTCTAAAATGCACCTCATAATTTATTATCTATTTTCTCCTGAATATGGCAACACCCCATATGGGGTGGTAAACTGCTATAGTGGTTGTTGGCCAAAATCTCGTGATACATAGCCCCATGCATCCTCCCTTCAATATGAAGCAGTTGTCCTGTCCCCTTTGCAGAAAAGCACCCCCAAAGTATGATGTTTCCACCCCAATGCTTCGCGATTGGGACGGTGTTCTTGGGGTTGTACTCATCCTTCTTATTCCTCCAAACACGTAAGTGGAGTTGATAACAAAAATTTCTATTTTGGTCTCATCTGACAACATGACCTTCTCCCATGCCTCCTCTGGATCATTCAGATGGTCACTGGTGAACATCAAATGGGCCTGGGTATGTGCTGGCATGAGCAGGAGTACCTTGCGTGCCCTGCAGGATTTTAATCCATGACGACATAGTGTGTTACTAACGGTAATCTTTGAGACTGTGGTGTCAGGTCTCTTCAGGTCATTGACCAGATCCCCCCATGTAGTTCTGGGCTGATTCTTAACCTTTCTCAGAATCATCCTTACCACATAAGGGGAGATCTTGCATGGAGCCCCAGACTTAGGAAGATTCACAGTCATCTTGTGTTTCTTCCATTTTCTAATAATTGAGCCAACAGTGGTTACCTTCTCACCAAGCTGCTTGCCTATTGTCCTGTAGCCCATCCAAGCCTTGTGCAGGTCTACAATTGTGTCCCTGGCTCCTTAGACAGCTCTTTGGTCTTGACCATGGTGGAGAGGTTGGAGTGGGATTCATTGAGTATGTGGACAGTTGTCTTTTATACAGGTAATGAGTTCAAACAAGTGCAATTAATACAGGTAATGAATGCAGAGTACGAAAGCTTCTTAAAGAAAAATAACAGGTCTGTGAGAGCCAGAATTCTTGCTGGTTGGCAGTTGATCAAATACGTATTTCATGCAATAAAATGCAAATTACCGTATTTTTCACCCTATAAGACGCACCTAGGTTTTAGAGGAGGACAATAAGAAAAAAATACACTCACCTAAAGAATTATTAGGAACACCTGTTCTATTTCTCATTAATGCAATTATCTAGTCCACCAATCACATGGCAGTTGCTTCAATGCATTTAGGGGTGTGGTCCTAAAGACAATCTCCTGAACTCCAAACTGAATGTCAGAATGGGAAAGAAAGGTGATTTAAGCAATTTTGAGCGTGGCATGGTTGTTGGTGCCAGACGGGCTGGTCTGAGTATTTCACAATCTGCTCAGTTACTGGGATTTTCACGCACAACCATTTCTAGGGTTTACAAAGAATGGTGTGAAAAGGGAAAAACATCCAGTATGCGGCAGTCCTGTGGCCAAAAATGCCTTGTGGATGCTAGAGGTCAGAGGAGAATGGGCCGACTGATTCAAGCTGATAGAAGAGCAACGTTGACTGAAATAACCACTCGTTACAACCGAGGTATGCAGCAAAGCATTTGTGAAGCCACAACACGCACAACCTTGAGGCGGATGGGCTACAACAGCAGAAGACCCCACCGGGTACCACTCATCTCCACTACAAATAGGAAAAAGAGGCTACAATTTGCACAAGCTAACCAAAATTGGACTGTTGAAGACTGGAAAAATGTTGCCTGGTCTGATGAGTCTCGATTTCTGTTGAGACATTCAAATGGTAGAGTCCAAATTTGGCGTAAACAGAATGAGAACATGTATCCATCATGCCTTGTTACCACTGTGCAGGCTGGTGGTGGTGGTGTAATGGTGTGGGGGATGTTTTCTGGGCACACTTTAGGCCCCTTAGTGCCAATTGGGCATCGTTTAAATGCCACGGGCTACCTGAGCATTGTTTCTGACCATGTCCATCCCTTCATGACCACCATGTACCCATCCTCTGATGGCTACTTCCATCAGGATAATGCACCATGTCACAAAGCTCAAATCATTTCAAATTGGTTTCTTGAACATGACAATGAGTTCACTGTACTAAAATGGCCCCCACAGTCACCAGATCTCAACCCAATAGAGCATCTTTGGGATGTGGTGGAACGGGAGCTTCGTGCCCTGGATGTGCATCCCTCAAATCTCCATCAACTGCAAGATGCTATCCTATCAATATGGGCCAACATTTCTAAAGAATGCTATCAGCACCTTGTTGAATCAATGCCACGTAGAATTAAGGCAGTTCTGAAGGCAAAAGGGGGTCCAACACCGTATTAGTATGGTGTTCCTAATAATTCTTTAGGTGAGTGTATTTTCAAATACACCTCAGGTCAGACCAGCAGTCAGACCCTCAATGTTAATCAGACCTCAGCTGACAGCCCCAATCAGACACCCAATTTTAATAAGACCCTCAATCAGACATCATATCGGCACCCCAATGCTATATATCAGCCCCCAGCCTCATATATCAGCCCCCCAGCCTCATATATCAGCCCCCAGCCTAATATATCAGCCCCCCACCCTCATATATCAGCCCCCAGCCTCATATATCATCCCCACAGCCTCATATTTCAGCCCCCAGCCTCATATATCAGCCCTCCAGCCTTATATATCAGTCCCCAGCCTCATATCAGCCCCCAGTCATCAGCGCAAATAAAATAAATAAACCACTAACCTCTCCTGCTCCTGGACGCCACCGCTCCTCACCACCAGCGCTCTTTCTCTTCTTCCTGTTCCTCGGCTGCCGGCTGTGAAGGCTGCACACAGTGTGATGTCACACTGTGCGCAGCCCTGCACAGCCAACATCCGAGGACCAGGAAGCGGTGAGTACCGAGCTTTCACCGCTTCCCGGTCCTCCGGTACTAATCAGTGCTTCCATAATGGAAGCACTGATTAGTATTCACCCCATAAGACTCAGGGGCATTTTTCCTCCACTTTTGGGGGGGGGGGAAGAATGCGTCGTATGGAGCGAAAAATACGGTAATTATTAATTTAAGTGTACCTATGATAAAAAAAAGTACAGACCTCTTCATTCTTTGTAGTTGTTAAAACTTGCAAAATCACCAATGTATCAATTACTTATGTTCCCCGCTATATAACTTTTTGATCACTCAATATTATGCATTTTGTAAGGCAAGGGGACAAAAAATGGATGTTCTTTTCACTGCCGGGCACTGCAGATCTCCGGCGCTCCCCCTCAGGCCGGCAACCACGCTGCTGGCTATGTGGGAGTAGCACTGAAAGCCTGGGAATAAGCCTCTTGTGTGGGAGCGCTTCAGCGGGTCAGGGAAGTAGGTAAGTATTTGTGTTTTGTTTTTTTCTTTCATGTAGCTGGAGTCTGAAGAGGGCACTGGGGGCCACAAGAAGGACCTAACTAGAGTGAGGGGGCACAAAAGTTGGCATAACTACTGTGAGGGGGCACGTAATCTTACAAAACTACTGTGAGGGGCACATAATCTGGCATAACTAATGGGAGGGGGCACCTAATCTGGCATAACTACTGTGAGGGGGCACATATGTGGGCATGACTACAGTGAGGGGCACATATCTGGGCATAACTACAGTGAGGGGAACAAATGTGGGCATAACTACAGTGAGGGGGTACAAACTGGGCATACATACTATGATGTGCACAAAGGTGGGCATAACAACTGTGAGGGGGCACAAAGGTGGGAATAACTACTGTGATGGGCACAAAGGTGAGCATAACTAGTGAGGGGCCACAAGAAGGACAGAGCTACTATGAAGAGGCACAAAGGTGGGCATAACTACTGTGATGGGCACAAAGGTGGGCATAACTACTGTGAGGGGACACAAGGACGACATAACTATTATGAAGGGGCCACAAGGTGGGCATAATTACTATGAGGGGGCACAAGGTGGGCATTAGTACTGTGTGGTAGCACTTACGGGAAATGCTCAGTCTTATATAGTGGAATACTGCCGCCCATAGGTATTTAACATGGACAGTTACCATCCCTTCCTTATGTGCTTTTTCTTTTTACTCTTTTTATCACCACTGCGACCTTGTTCCAGATCCAGCGGACATAACATTGACATGCCAGTGACACCTTGAATGAGGTAGGACCAGTTGGTTCTTTCATTTATTGCAAGGTATATTGGTACCGCCGTGTACCCTATAATAGATTTTATTAGGTGGGACTGGGTGAGTATAGTTATGCATTTGGGGGAGTTAGAGGAGTGGCAAATCAGAATTCTTGCCCCAGATGCAGGAAAGCCTAGCTACACCTCTGTGTTATGTTTTACATAATATTTTATTTTTTTAACAGAATAAAATCTTGCTTTTGTGTTGCTATTTTCTGAGAGCCATATTTTTTTTATTTTTCTGGTGATTGCCTTAGGTAGGGTTTCATTTTTTTGTGGGATGAGATGACGGTTTGATTGGTACCATTTTGGGGTACATACGACTTTTTGATAAAAAAAATGGCTGTTTTGGCACAGATTTATTTTTTTACAGCATTCACCTGAGGAGGCATATCATGTGATATTTTTACAGAGCAGGTTATGACTGATGCGGCAATATCTAATGTGTCTATTATTTTTATTTTTGTTAAATTTTAGATGGTAAAAGCATTTTTAAACAGAATAAAATCTTGTTTTTGTGTTGCCATGTACTGAAAGTCATATTTTATTTTTCTGGAGACTGTCTTAGGGTCCATTCACACGTCCGTTGTTTCTCTCCTGATCTGTTCCGTTTTTTGCGGAACAGATCTGGACCAGATCTGGACCCATTCATTTTCAATGGGTCCTGAAAAAAAATCAGACATTGAGCTGTCCGATTTTTTTCAGGACCCATTGAAAATGAATGGGTCCAGATCTGGTCCAGATCTGTTCCGCAAAAAACGGAACAGATCAGGAAAGAAACAACGGACGTGTGAATGGACCCTTAGGTAGAGTCTCATTTTTTGGAGGATGAGATGACTGTTTGATTGGTACCATTTTGGGGTACATATGACTTTTCGATCATTGGGTATTACACTTTTTGTGAGGCAAGGTGCCAAAAATTGCTTTTTTGGCACTGTTTTCATTTTTATTTTTTTACGGTTTTCATCTGATGGAGTGGATCATATGATATTTTTATAGAGCTGGCCGATACAGACACGGTCATACCTAATATGTCTACTTATTTTTTTGAAATTTTATATAACTATGGGAAAGGGTGCTTTTTTTTTACTTGGAACATTTTTTTATTTTTATTATGTATAACACTTTTTTTTTTACTTTTTCTTTTGTCCCAGTGTGGGACTTCAACTTTTGGGGGTCTAATCCCCTCTGCAATGCATTAAAATACATATGTATTGTAATGTACTGGCTGTAAGTGTATTACACAGTGTAATACACTAACAGCCTGCTTGCCTGTGAGACCCAGGGGGCTGGGTCTCACAGGCTTCCATAGAAGGCAGCACGATGCCTATGGAAGGCATCGAGCTGCCTTTCCAGCCATAGGGTCCCAATCACCACAGCTCAGGGACCCTACGGGGACAAGGAGGTAGCTCCCTCCCTCCACACACCCCGCACATGCCACGGTCAGTGCATTAGTTAATACGCCGGCATCAGTGTTTTTTTTATCGATGCCAGCGCATACAGTGACTGCCAGTTGCTTGCTGCTGATTGGGCGTACAGCCCGTACAGCGTGGGGTTTAAGCCACATCCCATAGCGCTGTACATGTACCGTGGTGCTATCCTATGGGTTAAACAAACACTGCGTTATGAGAAAAAACAGTGGCTTGCTGAGGACGGAGCATTTAAAAATTATGCCTTAACGGGGTCAGAATATCTGCCCATATGACACAAAGAGTCCTGATCAGACCTTCTGGACCAGAGCCCAGAAAAATTTAATTTAGGTAAAGGCCACACCAATTATCAAATTTTCCATGTAGCACTAGCAGCTATACCCTTGCTGGTCTGGCCAAGAGTCCCCACACACCTCCATGGCCACACTCAAGAAAAATAAAATTTAAGCAACGGTGTAGAAGTGTGTCACATTTACCACACTTAAAGAGGAACTTTCATCAGTTTTGACATAGGCTAATTATGGTATTACCTTGTAGGGCGGCCCCCACTGATGCTCACAGCCAGGGAGAAGGAATCTCGCGTCTGGTACATTTGTGCACATATGATCAGTGGCATCACCAGTTTATGAGCTGACTGCAATAGAAGCAGATGTGGCCCTGCCAGTTCTATTGGAGGGTTTGCCCATACTTTACCTCTGCTCTTTAATGCCACCACAGCCACCACCCTTCTCCTCTGATGCCTCCTCCTCAGCACCCCAATTCAGCTTCCACGTACAACACACAATCATCATCATAGTCCTCACCATCCCTACCACTTTTATCAGACTGTGATATATCCATGGAGGGCTCAACTTCTTGGTGCCCCTCCAAGTTCCCTGCTCTGTATTTGCCCAGAGTGCCACTGTTGCTAAAACTGCTCCCACCACCACCATCATAGCAATAAGTGCCATCAGCACTACCACCAACACAGCTATGCATGGGGTTCTCTGCCTCCCCTGGAACATCCTCCTCATGGCAGTCCAAACGATAATAGCTCTCACATACAGATTACTGGGAGGGGCTGGAGAAGATCCAGCGGTCATGGTCCATATCGGAACCAATGACAAAGTTAGAGGTAGGTGGAGAGTCCTTAAAAGTGATTTCAGGGATTTAGGTCAAAAGCTTAGGGCAAGGACCTCAAAGGTAGTATTTTCAGAAATACTGCCTGTACCACGAGCCACACAAGAAAGGCAGTGGGAGATTAGGGAGATTAACAAGTGGCTCAAGAACTGGTGTAGGAAGGAGGGGTTTGGGTTCCTGGAGAACTGGGCCGACTTCTCTATCGGCTACAGGCTCTATCGTAGGGACGGGCTGCACCTCAATGGGGAAGGGGCACCTGTGCTGGGGAGAAAGATGGCTAGAAGGTTGGAGGAGTGTTTAAACTATGGACTGGGGGGGGAGGGAAATTACACTATAGGAAGGGAAGATAGTGCAGATAGAGACCGGGGGCAAGGTAGTGGGACTGGGGGAGGAATGGAAGGAGGGACTAGAACAGTTCAGAAGGAAAGGTGTAGGGTAAAAAATATACATAAACCTCTCAAATGTATGTATACTAATGCCATAAGCCTGACTAATAAAACTGGGGAGCTGGAATTAGTGATGTGTGAGGAGAACTATGACATAGTGGTAATAACTGAGACAAGGCTGGATGATAGCTATGACTGTGCAGTTAATGTACAAGGTTACAGTCTATTTCGAAAGGATCGTCAAAACCGGAGAAGGGAAGGGGTTTGCCTTTATGTAATGTCTTGTCTAAAGCCCACACTCCGTGAAGATATAAGTGAGGGACATGAACATGTGGAGTCACTGTGGGTAGAAATACATGGAGCTAAAAACAACAATAAATTACTAATAGGAGTTTACTATAAACCCCCTAATATACCAGAGTCCACAGAAAATCTACTACTAAACGAGATAGACGAGGCGGCAAATCATAATGAGGTGGTTATTATGGGGGACTTCAACTACCCAGATATAGACTGGGAAACTGAAACTTGTATATCTCATAAGGGAAACACGTTCTTGGCAATAACCAAAGACAATTACCTCTCCCATCTGGTTCAGGACCCAACTAGAGGGACGGCCATACTGGTCTTAGTATTAACCAATAGGCCTGACAGAACAACAGACGTGCAGGTTCGTGGACACCTGGGAAATAGTGACCATAAAGTAATAACCTTCCAATTATCATTCAAAAGAGCGTTTCTACAGGGAGGAACAAAAATACCAAACTTCAGAAAAGCTAAATTTAGCCAATTAAGAGAGACCATAGGCCTAACTAACTGGGACAAAGTCCTCAAAAATAAAAATACAGCCACAAAATGGGATATCTTTAAAAACATCCTAAAATCTCATTGTGAGAGGTACATACCGTATGGGAATAAAAGGTTAAGGAACAAAAATAAACTAATGTGGATAAATAGAACTGTATTTGTATTTGTTTCTTACATGTTCTATTTTTTTTCAGTGCTTCCGTGCTACCCTCCTGTTTTAGTGATTTATATGCTTTCTTTTGGTCATTTATTGCTTATAAATGACCAAAAGAAAGCATATAAATCACTAAAACAGGAGGGTAGCACGGAAGCACTGAAAAAAAATAGAACATGTAAGAAACAAATAAAAGCGGCCAAACTAGAGACCAAGAGATTAATTGCCAAAGAGAGTAAAACTAACCCTAAAATTATCTTCAATTATATAAATGTTAAAAAGTATAAATCTGAAGGTGTCGCCCCTTTAAAGAGTAATGAGGGGGGAGTCGCAGAGAGCGACGAGGAGAAAGCAAAGCTGTTAAATATTTTTTTCTCCAATGTATTCACTGAGGAATAAACTGTCAGATGACATGCAGAATGTAAAAATAAATTCCCCATTAAAAGTGTCCTGTCTGACCCAGGAAGAAGTACATCAGTGACTTAAAAAGATTAAAATAGAAAATCGCCAGGACCGGATGGCATACACCCCCGTATCCTAAGGGAATTATGTAATGTCATAGCCAGACCGTTATTTCTGATATTTGCGGACTCTATACTGACAGGGAATGTCCCACAGGATTGGTGCATCGCAAATGTGGTACCAATATTCAAAAAGGGTCCAAAAAAAGAGCCTGGAAACTATAGGCCGGTACGTTTAACATCTGTTGTGGGTAAACTGTTTGAAGGTTTTCTGAGAGATGCTATCTTAAAGCATCTCAACGGAAATGAGCAAATAACGCCATATCAGCATGGCTTTGTGAGGGATCGGTCATGCCAAATAAATTTAATCCGTTTCTATGAGGAGGTAAGTTCTAGACTTGACAGCGGCGAATCAATGGATATCGTATATCTGGACTTCTCCAAAGCATTTGACACTGTACCACATAAAAGGTTAGTATATAAAATGAGAATGCTCGGACTGGGAGAAAACGTCTGTATGTGGGTAAGTAACTGGCTCAATGATAGAAAACAGAGGGTGGTTATTAACGGTACACACTCAGATTGGGTCACTGTCACTAGTGGGGTACCTCAGGGGTCAGTATTGGGCCCTATTCTCTTCAATATATTTATTAATGATCTTGTGGAAGGCTTGCATAGTAAAGTATCAATTTTCGCAGATGACACTAAACTGTGTAAAGTAATTTACACTAAAGAGGACAGTATACTACTACAGAGGGATCTGGATAGATTGGAGGCTTGGGCAGATAAGTGGCAGATGAGGTTTAACACTGACAAATGTAAAGTTATGCACATGGGAAGGAATAATGCAAGTCACCCGTACATACTAAATGATAAAACACTCGGTAACACTGACATGGAAAAGGATCTAGGATAATAAACAGCAAACTAAGCTGCAAAAAACAGTGTCAGGCAGCTGCTGCCAAGGCCAATAAGATAATGGGTTGCATCAGAAGGGGCATAGATGCCCGTGATAAGAACATAGTCCTACCACTTTACAAATCGCTAGTCAGACCACACATGGAGTACTGTGTACAGTTCTGGGCTCCTGTAAACAAGGCAGACATAGCACAGCTGGAGAAGGTCCAGAGGAGGGCAACTAAAGTAATAACTGGAATGGGGCAACTACAGTACCCTGAAAGACTATCAAAATTAGGGTTATTCACTTTAGAAAAAAGACGACTGAGGGGAGATCTAATTAATATGTATAAATATATCAGGGGTCACTACAGAGATCTATCCCATCATCTATTTATCCCCAGGACTGTGACTGTGACGAGGGGCAGTGTCTGGAGGAAAGAAGGTTTGTACACAAACATAGAAAAGGATTATTTACGGTAAGAGCAGTGAGACTATGGAACTCTCTGCCTGAGGAGGTGGTGATGTTGAGTACAATAAAGGAATTCCAGAGGGGCCTGGATGTATTTCTGGAGCGTAATAATATTACAGGCTATAGCTACTAGAGAGGGGTCGTTGATCCAGGGAGTTATTCTGATTGCCTGATTGGAGTCGGGAAGGAATTTTTTATTCCCCTAAAGTGGGGAAAATTGGCTTCTACCTCACAGGGTTTTTCTTTTGCCTTCCTCTGGATCAACTTGCAGGATAACAGGCCGAACTGGATGGACAGATGTCCTTATGTACTATGTTACTATGTGACTATGTACAAGAGGCATTATTGTGAAGAAAAAAAAAAACATCTCAGCTTTTATTTACATTTGAGCAAAAAGTGTCCAGTCCAAAATTATTTATAGCCTTCTCAATAATCAATAGAAAAGCCTTTATTGGCTATTACAGCAATCAAACGCTTCCTATTATTGCAGACCCGCTTTTTGCATGTCTACACAGGTATTTTTGCCTATTCATCTTTAGCAATGAGCTCCAAATCTTTCAGGTTGGAGGGTCTTCTTGCCATCACCCTGATCTTTAGCTCCCTCCACAGATTCTCAATTGGATTCAAGTCTGCACTCTGGCTGGGCCACTCCAAAACGTTAATGTTGTTGTCTGCTAACCATTTCTTCACCACTTTTGCTGTGTGTTTTGGGTCATTTTCAGTCTGAAATATCCACTGGTGCCCAAGGCCATGTTTGTCTGCAGACTCACTGATGTTGTCGTTGAGAATCCTTGTATTGCTCTTTTTTCATGGTGCTGTTTACTGTGATTACCCTGTTTCCCCGAAAATAAGACAGTGTCTTATATTAATTTTTGCTCCCAAAGGTTCGCTAGGTCTTATTTTCAGGGGATGTCTTATTTTTCCATGAAGAAAAATACGGTACACATTTATTGTTGAACAAAAAAAAAGGAAATCAGGGTGGGGAGGGGGATCACTTAAAATGACACAGGGGGATCAGAAGGGGGAATCAAAATGGTACAGGAGAATCAGAGGTGGGGGATTACTATAGCATTTTAGTACCCCCTTCTGATCCTCCTGTGTCATTTTGATTCCCCCCTCTGATCCCCCTGTGCCATTTTAAATGATCCCCCTCCCCACCCTGATACCCCTGTGTCATTTTGATTCCCTTCTCTGATACCCCTGTGTCATTTTAATTACCGTTTTTAGTCTCCCTCCCCATCTTCACCAGACATTCCCCACCTTACATCAGATATTCCCCCCCCTACCTGTCACCCTGTCCCCTGTGTGTCCGTGCCAGCCAAGTTGTGAGACTCCATCAGGGCAGAGCGAGCTGCGAGCGGAAGAAGGCGGCAGCTTGTCCTGGCGGCGGCTGCGGCCAATCAGTGAGCTCCTTACATTCTGGGGTGGCTTGCTTTATAATCGGGGAGGCATTATGTCCGGCCGATGCTTTATAATCGGGGAGGCCTTATTTTCGGGGGGGATGCCTTATATTACAGCGATAGGCAAAACTAGAGGTAGGTCTTATTTTTGGGGGATGTCTTATTTTCGGGGAAACAGGGTAGGTTCCCTGGTCCATTGGCTGAAAAACCCCCCCAAAGCATTAGGTTCCCACCACCATGTTTGACAGTGGGGGATGGTGTTCTTTGGGTTGAAGGTTTCTCCTTTTTTATGCCAAATGAAGGAAACATCATTTTGACTAAACAATTTTGTTTCATCTGACGATAACACAGAAGACCAGAAGTCTTCTTCTTTGTCCAGATGAGCTTTTGCAAAAGCCAAGCTAGCTTTTGTGTGCCTTATCTGGAGAAGTGGAACCCAGCAGTGTGCAGTGTCCGTTGGATTGTCTGCCTTGAGACATTGCCACCAGCAGAGACCAGATTCACCAGGATGGCCTTGGTGGTGATCCTTGGATTCTTTTTCACCTCTCTAACTATCCTCCTGGCCAGCACAGGTGTCACTTTTGGCTTCCGACCACGTCCTCTGAGATTTTCAACAGTGCGGAACATCTTGTATTTTTTGCTCAAATGTAAATAAAAGCTGAGAAATGTTTATTTTTTTTTCCACAATAATGCCTCTTGTACATCGTCTTATTATCTTTTGGGAGACACCTATGTCATTTCCCGTCAAAGTATTAAGTCAAAATTTGCCAGGGGTATGAATAATTATGGGCAGCACTGTAAGTCATCCACAGGGAGACTCTCCTGACTATCTACTGGAGGGTGTGGTGAGGTTTTGTTGTGGATTTTTAGGAAAAATCCATTTTTTATATGCTCCAGTCTGGAATACTGTATCAAATTTCTCTATATCAGTTCTTTTATATCAATCTTTTAGACTAATAAATCAGATTTGACATAATCATCTCCGCTCCTTGTTCTCTTGCTTTTCACTGTACCCCAGATATTAGAGTGCCGGTCTAAACTATAAACCTATCTTAACGTAACCCTGCTACTGTCTGGTTGAGCCAGTCACACCTAGAGCACCTTGCATGATATTAGACGGGTGAGCACCCACACAACTTATTGCTTAAAATGCATATATAAATTTCAAAATATACATGAGAACAAGGAATCAATCGTGTAAAATTAAATCTTGTCTCCGATTCAGACCTTTAGGTACAGAAGTACCCATGGAAAAGATCCAAAAAAACATCTGTTTAATAGCTTACGTCTGTAGTCACCTCCTCTGATGGGGGGATTAACCCTTTCCAGAGCTTGTACCTGGAAGCCCATAGTGTTGCCCTGGTGGATTACAGCATAATGAAGACTAACTGCTGATACATTCCTGGCTTTAGTAAGGCGTATGTCTGATAGGTGTCTGCGAATTCTAACTTTTAGGCTGTTGGTAGTACAGCCCAGGTATTGTAGGTGACAAATGGAGCACGTAATGCATTATACTACATGACTGGTATTGCAATTAACATATTGTTTTAGATCAAATGAGTGTTGCATGGAAAAAGAAAAAATAGAAGAACCAGTCTGAATATAATTGCAGGACATGCAGATGTGATGCCCACATTTGTATGTGCCCTTGTGGATGAAGGTGGATGAAGTGCGATTTTCTTCTGTATATAGACTAGAACTAATTCTTTGTGACAAAAGACACAGACTCCTCCCTCTTGCTATCACGGTGTCTCCTCTTACCTGCAGCAGATGGAGACTTATCAGGAAAAACAAGGTCGGTTCTAGATTTAGATGCCACAAATTTTTTCGCCCGATTTATAGTCTACGGTGGATACTTCCGCACAGACAGTCTGGATGCCACCACTGCTATTTCTTTATTAAAGTCTTGGTCACCAGAGCAATTGCGTCTCGCTCTTATCAATTCACTCTTAGGGACATTGTGTACAACATGTGGGGGGTGGCATGATGTCGCAAATAACGTTGCATTACCAGAAGTGTCCTTGCTATAAGTAGAAGAAGATACAGTGTTGGTGACAACATCTCCAATCAAGGTAAGATCTAAAATGGGATGGTGGAAGGATCACTGTGAATAGTAAATTTGAGATGGCATTTATTGTCATTGAGGAAACCACCAAAAAGCAGGATAACAGGCCGAACTGGATGGACAAATGTCTTTTTTCGGCCTTATGTACTATGTTATTAATATCTCCTCAGTTATACTCTCTCAAGATCAAATTAATGTCCTGTCCAAGGGTTTGTCTTTTGCTCCCACGTGTCACTTTGATATATATAGAACCATCCTAGATGTAAATAAATTGGCTCAAAATCTCACCTTAAAGAGACATTTTGCTGACTCACAGAATTTAGAAGAGACTACAATGGTTTCCCAAGAAGCATCCATGGCTCCACAGAACCTCGCATCTTTTTCCTTTGATGAGCTATCAAATCTGTCTCATATGCAACAATCCTGCCCCATAGATACCGCCAGCTCTGCTAGTGACTTTGCTCACGATTTTCAAATCTCTAATCGTGACTTCTACCCTATTCAATCTAGATCTATTGCCCTGGATCGCTTCCAGGAATTAATAGAGAAGGATCTCTTTGCTTACATGATATGGTTCATTTATCTGATAAAAATAAAAAATGTGAAAATTTCACACGGAGTGAACGTAGGGCTTTAAGGGAATTAGAAGGTATGCAAAATGTTACTATCAAACAAGCTGATAAAGGGGGGTCTGTGGTCGTGATGGATCGGTTTATTTATAAACAGCAAGAGGCTGCATCGCATTGCATCGCTGACATTGAGGTAAATAGAAGTGTTTATTTTTATTTTTTAATACCCGACTGTTACTGCCATGGGGGGAGGGGGGTTGGCACCTGATACTGGCACATGGGGGGGGGGAGGGGGGTTGGCACCTGATACTGGCACATGGGGGGAGAAGAGTTGGCACCTGATACTGGCACTTTTTTTGGGGGGGGAGATGGCACTATGATACTGGGACATGGGGGGAGGAGAGAGGCACTTGATACTGGCACATGGGAGGGGGGTTTGGCACTTGATACTGGCACGTGGGAGGGGGGGTTTGGCACTATGATACTGGCACATGGGGGGGAGAGGGGCACTTGATACTGGCACTTTTTGTGGGGGGGAGATGGCACTATGATACTGGGATATGGGGGGAAGAGAGAGGCACTTGATACTGGCACATGGGGGGAGAGAGGCACTTGATACTGGCACATGGGGGGGTTTGGCACTTGATACTGGCACGTAGGAGGGGGGTTTGGCACTTGATACTGGCACATGGGTTGGGGGGAGAGAGGCACTTGATACTGGCACGTGGGAGGGGGGGGGTTGGCACTATGATACTGGCACATGGGGGGAGAGAGGCACTTGATACTGGCACTTTTTGTGGGGGGGAGATGGCACTATAATACTGGGACATAGGGGGGAAGAGAGAGGCACTTGATACTGGCCCATGAGGGGGGAGATGGCACTATGATACTGGGACATGTGGGGGGGAGGAGAGAGGCACTTAATACTGGCACATGATGGGGGGGCATCTATGGGGACACTTACTGGCACATTATTGGGGGGCATTATGGGGGACACTAGGACGGCAGCCTATCAGAGGCCGGACACTGAGGGGCATCTACTGGGGCACTATATATGGGGCATTTTATACTGGTACATTATGGGGGGCACTAGCAGGAAGGGGGAGAGGAGCACTATGGGGGAATTTACTGGGGGCACTATATAGGGGTATTTTATACTGGGACATTATGGGAGCACTATGGGGACATTAGCTCAACTGGGAGCATTACAAGGGGGTATTTTTGCACTGTGGGGGGGCATTATGGTGGGCTTTATTACTCCCCCATGGTATGACCCCCTAGTAACAGCACCAGCCTCTCCCTGCTCTGCTATCCCTCTGCCCCTTCTCCAAATCCTTATTATGAAATCTTTCTCATTAGGATAAAACACAACATCAGCTCCGCCGAGCCCCCGGCCAAAGTGTTGAAGTGGTGTCTGAGATCCCCAAGGGCCAAGCCAAGTAAATGTAAGTTTTCATATGAAATATGTTTATGTTATACACATATAGCCTACACTGTGCCCCACAATATACAGTATACCGCTACACTGTGCTTTACAATATACAGTATACCGCTACACTGTGCCAAAGGAGTGGGGTTTACACAGGAGGAGGGAGGTGCGAAGTGTGCTGGGGGGGCCCTTACAAATATTTGCTGTGGGGCCCAGTCACTTCTAGTTACGCCCCTGGCCGGGAGAAAGGCTTTTTAAGCCAGAAACAATTTGATTATATTATAGTGCAACACCCTATTATTCCTATATTCCATTCGCTCCCAAAAATACACCAAGGGACTTGGTTTTTGAACATATATACTAACTTCTCCCTGGAGTTTCAGGAGTATGTCTGCCAGGTGGTTCTTTTTCTACTTAAACATAATTATTTTATGTTTGATCAGTGTTTTTTCCTGCAGCGAACTGGTGTGTCCATGGGGGTGAAATTTTCGCTATCCATGGTGAATATTTACATGGCGTGGTGGGAGCATCACTATTTATCGGCTGATTGTTTTTAGGGGTCTTCCTTGAGGTGGTACGGCCGCTACATCGACGAACTGCTGTTTGTATGGTCGGGCGATGTGGCGGCCGTCCCGCTTTTTGGTGGTTTCCTCAATGACAATAAATGCCATCTCAAATTTACTATTCACAGTAATCCTTCCACCATCCCATTTTTAGATCTTACCTTGATTGGAGATGTTGTCACCAACACTGTATCTTCTTCTACTTATCGCAAGGACACTGCTGGTAATGCAACGTTATTTGCGACATCATGCCACCCCCCACATGTTGTACACAATGTCCCTAAGGGAGAATTGATCAGAGTGAGACGCAATTTCTCTGGTGACCAAGCCTTTAATAAATAAATAGCAGTGGTGACATCCAGACTGTCCGTGCGAAAGTATCCACCGTGGACTATAAATCGGGCGAAAAAATGTGTGGCATCTAAATCTAGAACCGACCTTGTTTTTCCTGATAAGTCTCCATCTGCTGCAGGTAAGAGGAGACACCGTGATAGCAAGAGGGAGGAGTCTGTGTCTTTTGTCACCAGCTATAGTCCTGAGTACCCAGAGATATGTAGGATTATTAAGAAACATCTGGCGGTTCTAACTTTTGATGACCAATGGACAAATGTAGCCCAACCAGGTGTTAAATGCATTGCACGACGGGCACCTACCTTGGCACAAAGAATTAGTCCTTGGATCACCACCAAAGCCATCCTGGTGTATCTGGGCTCTGCTGGTGGCAATGTCTCAAGGCAGACAATCCAACGGACACTGCACATTGCTGGGTTCCACTTCTCCAGATAAGGCACACAAAAGCTTGCTTGGCCTTTGCAAAAGCTCAGCTGGACAAAGAAGAAGACTTCTGGTCTTCTGTGTTATGGTAAATGAAACACAAATTTAATTGTTTGGTCACAATGATGTTTCCTTCGTTTGGCGTAAAAAAGGAGAAGCCTTAAACCCAAAGAACACCACCCCACTGTCAAACATGGTGGTGGGAACCCAATGGACCAGGGAACCTAATCACAGTTAAACGGCACCATAAAAAAAGAGCAATACATGAGGATTTTCAACGACAACATCAGGCAGTTTGCAGAGAAACTTGGCCTTGGGCACCAGTGGACATTTCAGCATGACAATGACCCAAAACACACAGCAAAAGTGGTGAAGAAATGGTTAGCAGACAACAACATTAACGTTTTGGAGTGGCCCAGCCAGAGTGCAGACTTGAATCCAATTGAGAATCTGTGGAGGGAGCTAAAGATCAGGGTGATGGCAAGAAGACCCTCCAACCTGAAAGATTTGGAGCTCATTGCTAAAGATGAATTGGCAAAAATACCTGTGGAGACATGCAAAAAGCTGATCTGCAATTTATTGGCTGTAATAGCCAATAAAGGCTTTTCTATTGATTATTGAGAAGGGTATGAATAATTTTGGACTGGACACTTTTTGCTCAAAAATCATCTTATTATCTTTTGAGGGACACAAATGTCATTTCCCGTCAAAAAATTTCTTGCTGGTTGAATCAAAGTAACTTTAAGTCAAAATTTGCCAGGGGTATGAATAATTATGGGCAGCACTGTATATCAATTTGGGAAGGGTCATCATTTGGAAGGCCGATGCTTTACCCACCCACGAGATCTCTTTCTCTGCAAATCCGCTTAAATCTTTTTCCAAAGTGGTTAGTAGTGATGAGCGGAGGGGCCATATTCGATTTTGCAATATTTCGCGAATATTCGATTTAATATTTGTCTTATATTCGTTGAAATCGAATATTTTATTTATTGCAAATAATATGCAATTTAATTATTTGCGTATTGCGATTTTAACTGTATAAGGCAACTTTCCTAATGGTTGGCTATGGCTATGGCTAATATGTGTATTTTACGAATAGTCACTATATTGCTATATATTCTTGTTTTAGAATATGACGAATATAAAAAAAAAAAAGTTATAGCAATATAGCGAATATATTCGTTATTTCAAATATTTGTCTTTTTTTTTTTTTTTAAATGTGTACTGTTATTCCACTTTGGCATACTCCTCCCCGACAAGCGTCCCCGTCACCATGGGAACGCCTGTGGGTTAGAATATACAATCGGATCTGAGTTTTCACGATCTCAGGGAAAACTCAGATCCGATGGTGTTTTCTAACCCACAGGCGTTCCCATGGTGACGGGGATGCTTGTCGGGGAGTAGTATGCAAACAACTGTACAGATTGGGAAAAAAAAGGTGAATATTCTAAATAAGGAATATGTTCCCTATATTGCTATATATTTGTTTTTTAGAATATTCGTCATTTTTTTTTCCATATGAAAACATGATTCCTTCCTGCTTAAGTTGCTTGTGGGCCAATGACTCATTGACCCACAAGAAAGAAGCAGGGAAGAATCATGTTTTCAGATGTTAAAAAATGACGAATATTCGATATATAGCGAATATATAGCACTATATTAGAAATATTCGCAAATGAGCGAAGTTGCGATATTCGCGATTAATATTCGCTATTTGAATATTCGCGCTCAACACTAGTGGTTAGTAGTGGTAAGTAGTTGTTATTGTAAAAGAGTTAGCATGGCGTCATGATGGGAACTCCCAGATAGGTGATGCTAGTGTTTTGCCAGTCTAACTGATATGTAGATTTAAGGGCTTGTAAAAACTCAGCTGTGTGTAGTTGAATTGGTAGTGCCTGCAATTTAGTCTCATTTATTTTGTCTAGCACAGAGAAGGCAAATGACCATCTGAGTCTATCAAATGCCTTCTCAGCATCAAGGGTTATTGCAAGAAGTGGAATTTTCCTTGATTCTGCATAGTTAAATATATTTAGTAGCCTTCTGGTACTATCAGCTGCCTGATGTCCTTTAATGAAGCCTGTCTGATCTGCATTAATAAGTGAGGGCAATATGAAGGCTAAGCGGTTTGCTATCAGTTTGGAGAATATTTCTATGTCTGAATTAAACTGATATGGGGTGAAAAATTTGGGTGCTGTTTGCATTTCCGCTGGGAAGGGTATTCCTTTGGCTGTCCTCTGGTATATAGAGGTCAAGTCTGGGAGTAATGGTTTGAATAATTGTTTATAGTATTCACCTGAAAGGCCGTCCGAGCCAGGGGACTTTCCCAGTGGGAGTGATTTGATCACTGTCTCAATCTCCCTCTCCGCGAAAGGCGTATTAAGATCTGCTAATTGGGCGTCTGAGAGAGAAGGCAGATTTGCATTTGTCAGAAAATCACGTACTAGGGAGGAGTAAGATTCTGGCAGCGGGACTTGATCCTTTAAGTTATAGAGTTGTTCATAGTATGATCTGAATTGATCCACTATGTCTCTAGCATCTGTAAGTTTCCCCTGTGTGTGTAGAATGTGGGAAATCTGGGATCTGAGTTGTGTTGCTTTTAACTTTGAGGCAAGGAGTTTGCCAGCTTTATTTTCCTGTGAATAATATCAAGCTTTTGTACAGGAGAGGGCCTTCTCGTAGTTAAATAAAAGGAGATTTCTAAGCTTATCTCTATCTGAGGCTATTTCTGTGGAGGGTGAGCTTGTTGGTTGCTGTTTATTGATCTGTTCTATAGAAGTGAGTCTGGCCAAAATATTATCAATGTTTTTTTTCTAGCTTTTTCCTATTGATGGCCTATTTTGATCATTAATCCTCTGACGTATGCTTTATGCGCTTGCCACACAATGTAGGGATCTGAAACAACTTGTGTTAAGGTTGAAATATTTTGTTAGAGCCTTTTTTATTTCTTGGGCGTATTTCTTATGGCTCAATAGGAAGGTATTATTCCTCCACACAGGAGCCCTTTGTGTTTGGGATTGTTCTTTCACAGATAGGGTTATAGGTGCGTGGTCTGACCATTGTATGATACTTATTGTAGTGGATGTTGAGTGAAACAGAGTTGTTCGATCCACTAAGAACAGGTAAATGTCCTAGTAGGAAGAATGTGAGGGAGAAAAGTATGTGTAATCCCGTTTAGTGCTATGTTGAGCCCGCCATATGTCAAAAAGCCCCTCTGCATGTAGTAGTGTTGACCAACTCTTCTCTGCTCGGCGGCGGGCATTGGTGGAATCAACTGCGGGGTCCACTACAGTATTAAAATCCCCACACATAATTAGTTTTCCTTGTTTCATACCCGTCACCTTCTTCACTAATCTCTGTAGAAAGGCCATTTGGTGAGCGTTGGGAGCGCATGTGTTCACTAAGGTATAAACTATATTGTTGATAGAGCAAGCTAAAATAATAAATCTTCCTTTATGGTCTATCTTTTGAGTTATCACCGAGAAGGCCAGTATACTTCTCAGAGCTATAAAAACAGCCTTCGATTTTTTACAATTATACGCATGTAAGATGGTTGGGTAGAGGCGGTGTCTCATGCGATTGACATCTGCCTGCAATAGGTGCGACTCTTGCACACAGAGGACATCAGAACGGGCAGCTATTGCCTCCATACAAGCATAGGCTCTCTTTTGAGGGCTGTTTAACCCCTTGACATTAAGTGACATTAATTTGATCTCCATTTAACCCAGAGATACAGTACTGCTGAGTGTTGAAGGCACTAGAGAGCATGAATAGAAAACTGAGCTGGTGATTAATAACATTTGTAGACCTATAACCTGTAAATGAATAACATTGTCGCATGTCACCGCTTGCAGTAACTTGGGGGAAAAGTTCCATGTAGTTACCAAGTACAACGGCTGTTCAAAGGGGAGAGGCAAGTTGACAGCTGGTTGATAGTCATCTCTTGCGTATTCGTCCTTGGGTGACAATATTCCATTCGCTGCTTGGTGATGGGTAAATTAAAGTTATTTTTTCTTTCTGTGGCTCCATGCGGATTTTCCAATCTTGTAGTAGTCTTTTTCCCTCTTCAAAGGATTTCACTACGTGTAATTCACCTTCTGCAGAGATAAGAAGCTTCAATGGGTAACCCCATTTGTAAGCAATATTATGACTGCGGAGTGCTGCTGTGATGGGGATAAGGGACACTCTTTGGCAGAATGTGGCTTCAGATAAGTCAGTGAATAACTTGATCGACTGGTAAGGGGACAGCAGGTTTTTACATTTCCTTGCTGCCGCAATCAGGGCCTCTTTACACTGTAGCGAACAAACAGACCAGTTAGAGAGAGTAGTAATCTTCAAACGTTTTTATTGCAGAATTACTTCACAACACGTTTCGGGGAACACAGTTGCTTAGCTTATAAAACATACATGTGCCTATATATAGTTGCAAGAAAAAGTATGTGAACCCTTTGGAATGATATGGTTTTCTGCACAAATTGGTCATAAAATGTGATCTGATCTTCATCTAAGTCACAACAATAGACAATCACAGTCTGCCTAAACTAATAATACACAAAGAATTAAATGTTACCATGTTTTTATTGAACACACCATGTAAACATTCACAGTGCAGGTGGAAAAAGTATGTGAACCCCTAGACTAATGACAGTTCCAAAAGCTAATTGGAGTGAGGTGTCAGCCAACTGGAGTCCAATCAATGCGATGAGATTGGAGGTGTTGGTTACAGCTGCCCTGCCCTATAAAATACACACACCAGTTCTGGGTTTGCTTTTCACAAGAAGCATTGCCTGATGTGAATGATGCCTCGCACAAAAGAGCTCTCAGAAGACCTATGATTAAGAATTGTTGACTTGCAAAAAGCTGGAAAGGGTTATAAAAGTATCTCTAAAAGCCTTGCTGTTCATCAGTCCATGGTAAGACAACTGTCTATAAATGTAGAAAGTTCAGCACTGCTGCTACTCTCCATAGGAGTGTCCGTCCTGTAAAGATGACTGCAAGAGCACAGCACAGACTGCTCAATGAGGTGAAGAAGAATCCTAGAGTGTCAGCTAAAGACTTACAAAAGTCTCTTGTATATGCTAACATCCCTGTTAGCGAATCTACAATACGTAAAACACTAAACAAGAATGTATTTCATGGGATGATACCATAGAGGAAGTCACTGCTGTCCAAAAAAAACCATTGCTGCATGTTTACAGTTTGCACAAAAGCACCTGGATGTTCCACAGCAGTACTGGCAAAATATTCTGGGGACAGATGAAACCAAAGTTGAGTTGTTTGGAAGAAACACACAATTCTATGTGTGGAGAAAAAGAGGTACAGGACACCAACATCAAAACCTCATCCCAACTGTGAAGTATGGTGGTGGGGGCATCATGGTTTGGGGCTGCTTTGCTGTGTCAGGGCCTGGACGGATTGCTATCATCGAAGGAAAAATGAATTCCCAAGTTTATCAAGACATTTTGCAGGAGAACTTAAGGTCATCTGTCCACCAGCTGAAGCTCAACAGAAGATGGGTGTTGCAACAGGACAACGACCCAAAGAATAGAAGTAAATCAACAACAGAATGGCTTAAACAGAAGAAAATACACCTCCTGACCTCAACCCGATTGAGATGCTGTGGCATGACCTTAAGAAAGCTATTCACACCAGACATCCCAAGAATATTGCTGAACTGAAACAGTTCTGTAAAGAGGAATGGTCAAGAATTACTCCTGACCATGGTGCACGTCTGATCTGCAACTACAGGAAATGTTTGGTTGAAGGAGGTTTAACCAGTTATTAAATCCAAGGGTTCACATACTTTTTCCACCTGCACTGTGAATGTTTACATGGTGTGTTTAATAAAAACAAGGTAACATTTAATTCTTTGTGTGTTATTAGTTTACGCAGACTGTGATTGTCTATTGTTGTGACTTAGATGAAGATCAGATCACATTTTATGACCAATTTGTGCAGAAATCCTTATCATTCCAAAGGGTTCACATACTTTTTATTGCAACTGTATACATATATACAGTCACAAAAAGGCGCCTAAAATAAAAGTAAAAGAGGGGTGTGGGGGCAGTCCCAGGGTTCAGAGGCAACTCCAGGACAGAACCCCTTGAAATCTACACAAATGTATTGATAATTCATAAAAATGAAGGCCTCTTGGGCCATCCGATGTTCCTTGACTCTCTGCGTCTGGTTATTATGAAAATAGAGTATCTTATTCTTATTCAGCCCCTGCAATTATCGGGGCATTTTTTGCAAAACGGGGGTCACGTGATTGCACTTGCGAGTCATGTGACCGCAATGTGATCACGTGATACTGCTGGCTCCATGAAAATTAATTATGAATAACTATTAACAAAAACTTTACTGGTGATTTCAAATGGAGTCATAACCTGTCACCGCCAGATCTCTGAGAAGTTCTGACAGACGTTCTTCAGTACCTCCTGCATGATGTTCTTTTGTTTTGCTTTCGCCTTGACATCTCTTCTCCCTCTCCCAGCTGTCTTCTATTAGCAGTGATTGCTTCCCTTTGTATCTCCTCCCATACTGCTTCACTTTGCGGTTTATACTACTTCCTGGATTGTGTTCACTGCTTGAAGTTACTACTGCTGGTTTCTCAGATAATTCTATTCCTGTATTTGTGTTTTCCTGTTGGCTTGATTCTAGGTGACCCTGACTCCCTCCGTATTAAGTGCAGGGAGCCGGTGGTCGTGTCCCCTCACTATTATAGGGATTGCAGGTGTCACTCAGTCGAGGTACGTGGACATGCAACTTTCTATCATTGAGATCTTTGCATGGGCTGAGCAGTCAGGGGAGAGCTCTAGGGCTTTAATAGGGCTCACCCTTTTGTTCCTTAGTTTGGGATCAAGTCAGTCGGATCTTTATTTGTTACTTCTTGTTTTCTGCAACACCATCCGTGACATAACCCTTTTGAGTAGGCGCTATATAATTTGGGTTTAGTTCTGTTTCTGTTTTGTTTTATATACTCCGCCAAGTGATTGGTACAACCTGGGTTTTATCGGCAAACATCAGTTTTTTATGCAAATGCCTGCCCATCTGTTTATTTAATCATCCATTCAATGGACATTATTATATATTTATTTAATAATATCATTTTTTATTTATGTAATTTTAATCAGGTAATTTTTACTTTCTCAGCAAATGAATCTTTATAATTTTTAATAATAACATTTTTATAATATTATGTCAACTAATTTTGTTCAATTGTTAAAATGTGCTTACATGGAATTTTTATGCTTTAGTTACATGTGGTAGCATTTTAATATTTTCATCTTCATTAATGTTTATTATATGGGGGTTCTAATATCAAATTTGCGGAACTCCTGTGTTATTCTTAGTTAATTTTATTTTCCCCCCTGGTCTACAAAATGCTGATGTTAAGGATATATATATATATTTGCAACTGCAAAAGTGCCTCCGAGGATGCCCTATCCTTACAGTAGTTTCAGCCACTGGCTTCACCGAGCGCCGGACTTGCTAAGCCTACCGGCGCTTGAGCGCCAAGTTTCCATGGAGCCAGCGGTATCACGTGATCGCATCGCGGTCACGTGACTCGCGAGTGCGATCACGTGACCCCCGTTTTGCGAAAAATGCCCCGATAACTGCAGGGGCTGAATAAGAATAAGATGCTCTATTTTCATAATAACCGGAAGCAGAGAGTCAAGGAACATCGGATGGCCAAGGAGGCCTTCATTTTTATGAATTATCAATAAATTTGTGTAGATTTCAAGGGGTTATATCCTGGGGTTGCCCCTGAACCCTGGGACTTCCCCCACACCCCTCTTTGACCTTTGTTTTAGGCACCTTTTTGTGACTGTATATGTGTATGTATAGCTGCATGTATGTTTTATAAGCTAAGCAACTGTTTTTACCTGAAGAAAGGGAAGTGTTCCCCGAAACGCATTGTGAAGTGATTCTGCAATAAAAACGTTTGAAGATTACTACTATATCTAACTGGTCGGTTTGTTCGTGCCGAAGGATGGTTTGTTCCTGTATCTGCATAATAATTCTCTATGAGGTCCCAAGCACACTCATTTAACCCCTTAAGGACTTAGGGCGTACCGGTACGCCCTGTTTCCCGAGTCCTTAAGGACCCAGGGCGTACCGGTACATCCTAACTTTAAATCGTGACTGCGGCGGGGGTCAAAACACCTGGGGGGTCACCCGCACCCTGCAGCACCGTTCTGCACCAGCTCCTGTGATCCCTCCATTGGCACCCATCACCCTCCTGCACCCATCACCCTCCAGGTAGGTTAGGGTCAGTGAGGGAGAGGCACCGTTAGGCAGGGATAGAAGAGAAAAGTTAGTTAGGGAAAAAAAAAAAAAAATCACTTTTATCGAAACTTTTTTTTTTCAGCTTTGAGACCCTAGATCCCCCCCTGTCACTTGTGAATCTGATGGTGGAGCAGACAAACCTGTACGCCCAACAGTTCGTTGCTCAGCACCCGGGCTTCTTTTTGGCTAGACCCGGTGGCTGGACGCCGGTCAGTGCAGCCGAGATGAGGACATTTTGGGGCCTCGTGCTGCACATGGGTCTAGTGCAAAAACCCAGTGTCAGGCAATACTGGAGTGGGGACGTCCTCTACCAGACCCCACTCTACAGTATGGCCATGACACGTCCCCGGTTTGAGGCATCCGGAAATGTCTGCATTATTCAGATAATTCATCCTGCCCATGACCGTCTGTATAAGATACGGCCAGTCATCGATCACTTCGGGGCCAAATTTGCGCAGGCCTACGTACCTGGAAGGGAGGTCGCGGTTGATGAGTCTCTCGTTGCATTCAAGGGGAGACTCAGTTTCCGCCAATACATTCCCATCGCGTGAAAATGTACAAAATTTGTGAGTACCTCAGGGTACACTTACAAATTTTGTGTGTACGAGGGGCGAGATTCCCGTATTGAACCCCCAGAATGTCCCCCCACTCTTGGTGTTAGAGGGAAACTCATGTGGGACCTTATGTACCCACTGCTAGATAAGGGTTACTACTTGTACGTGGATAACTTTTATACTAGCATTCCCTTGTTCAGGTCCCTTGCCGCCAGATCCACGTTCGCTTGTGGGACCGTGCAGAAAAATCAACGCGGCCTCCCTGCCTACCCCCTCCAGGTACCTATCCCCAGGGGTGAGACCCGTGCACTTACCAGTGGAAACCTGTTGCTGGTCAGGTATAAGGACAAGAGAGATGTCCTTATACTGTCCACAATCCACGGTAACAGCACCACCCCTGTCTCTGTGCGAGGTACCGCGGCAACGGTCCTCAAGCCCGATTGTATCATCGACTACAATGGGTATATGGGAGAAGTTGATCTCTCTGATCAAGTCCTCAAGCCATATAATGCCATGCGCAAAACCCGGGCATGGTACAAAAAAGTTGCGGTCTACTTGGTGCAGATTGCCATGTATAACTCTTTTGTACTATCCCGAAGCGCTGGCAGCACAGGGACATTCCTCCAATTCTATGAGGCAGTCCTCAAGGACCTGATCTTTTCGGACCGGGAAAGAGCAGGCCGGAGTACCTCGGGAATTGGAGGCGCCCGGATCGTCCCTGGCCAAAATTTTCCAGTTGTGGTCCCCCATACTGGAAAGAAGGGACGAACCCACAAAAAGAGCAGAGTGTGTCGCAGGAGGGGGATACGGAAGGACACCACCACTCAGTGCGACATGTGCACCGATCATCCGGGCCTCTGCTTTATCGATTGCTTCAGGGAGTATCACACTTCCATGGAGTACTAAATTTTTATAATCCTCAACAGTCCCCTAGAGAACATAAAAAACTATGGCTCTCAGACTTTGGAGACACGGAAACAATTTTTTTTTTTCTCAAAAAATATTAGTTTTAGTGCAGGCATCCTCAAACTGCGGCCCTCCAGATGTTGTAAAACTATAACTCCCAGCATGGCCAGACAATCTACAGCCATCAGCAGGGCATGGTGGGAATTGTAGTTTTACAACATCTGGAGGGCCGCAGTTTGAGGATGCCTGCTTAGTGTCTCCAAAGTCTGAGAGCCATACATATTGGGCATCGCCGCATCCGTAAATATCTTCTCTATAAAAATAACATGTAACCAAACCCCCCCGGCTGAACAGCGTTAAAAAAAAAAAAAAACGTGTAAAAAAAAAGGCATTTTTTATCACCTAACATCACAAAAAGTGTAATAGCGAGCAATCAAAATTTCATATGCACCCCCAATTAGTGCCAATAAAACCGCCATCTCATCCCGCAAAAAATGAGCCCCTACATTAGATAGTCGCCCAACAAAAAAAAAGAAACTGTAGCTCCCAGGCTATGGAGATACTAAAATAATTTTTGGGGGTTCGGAAAATGATAATATAGTGTAAAATCTAAATAAATTTTAAAATGTAGACATATTAGGTATCGCCACGTCCATAAGAATCTGCCCTATAAAAATAACATTTGACAAAACCCCTCGGATGAACAGCATTAAAAATATAAAATAAAAACGGTGCCAAAACACCCATTTTGTGGCAAAATTTCCATTTGAATCCTTTTTTTCCGGTAATAAAACAAGGGCTAACAGCCAAACAAAACTAAATATTTATTGCCCTGATTCTATAGTTTGCAGAAACACCCCATATGTGGCCGTAAATGGCTATATAGCCACACGGCAGAGCATAGAACGAAGGGAACTCCATCTGGTTTCTGGATGGCAGATTTTGATGGACTGGTTTATTTACACCATGTCCCATTAGAAGCCCCCCCTGATGTAGCCTAGACTAGAAACTCCAAAAAAGTGAGCCCATCTAAGAAACTACACCCCTCAAGGCAGGGCTGTGGAGTCGGTAGATAAATGGTCCGACTCCTCAGTTTTTGGAAGTTCCGACTCCGACTCCCCGACTCCAACTCCTCTGTATTTAATATGCAAATGTATTTTATACAGAACTACTGGCTAGGAAGCCGCTGCCTTCTCCTTTGTGTGCTGATCTTCTGCTGAAGATAGGGCAGTGGGAGGATCCAGGAAGGGGCATTTATTTTAAAACATGATTTCCCTAGTAGAATCCCATATTCATGTTTAAAGTTTAAGCTAACAATCTGAGTTTACAAGTGTTTATAGCCTTAGGCTACTTTCACACTTGCGGCAGGACGGATCCGACAGGCTGTTCACCATGTCGGATCCGTCCTTCCGCTATTTCGCCGTGCCGCCGGACCGCCGCTCCGTCCCCATTGACTATAATGTCCTGCATGTCCGACTTTTTAGTCCAGCGGCTTTCGTCGTGCACCGCCGTGCTGCGCCGGAGCTCCACCCCCATCCCCATTATAGTCAATGGGGACGGAGTGGCGGTCCGGCGGCACGGCGAAATAGCGGAAGGACGGATCCAACATGGTGAACAGCCTGTCGGATCCGTCCTGCCGCAAGTGTGAAAGTAGCCTTAGCTGAATGACAGCAGTTTTTCAAATGGTTTACAGCTTCAGTCTTGAACTATTGACTACCCATTCCCTTCACTTATACAAGTGTCTCTAGTCCTGCAAAAAACATATTTACTTAATCAGTTATCAGTGAGAGGCTAGGTTAACAGCGGAACACAACACAATGGAAAGTATAAGTATTGCCGCTCCTCAACTGTGCGTTGTGTGCCATATAGTGAAGCATATGAAAAGCATGCTTCTTCATGGTCACTTAACGTGTTCGTTTTGCGGTAACGTGACGCACTGCATGCATTGGCCTTTATTCTTACAGTAGAGAAGTACCATATTTTTCGCAAAAGTGGGGGAAAAATAGAAGTGCAGCGAATGCTGCGACCGTCCGGTGAATAGGCTCAGAGGGAGGAGGGGCTGGGGGCCGGCATCTGTTTCTGTAATGGCAGCGGGGCCCGGTGCAGTCACTGTATTCTACTACACCGGGCCCCGCTCACTGTAGTATACGGTAATCATATCTAACTTGTTGGTATTGTTAAAGTATTCCAATCATCTTAAATCTACCGCTGTACTACTTAAAGGGTTTCTACCACTTCGTTTTCACATAATTAGCTTTCAGACACTAGTGATCTGCTAGTGTCTGCTCTACCAAACAATCCTAATATAATAGCTTTTGGGGCAGCCGTTTCGCTAAAAAAAGAACTTATATTGATATGCTAATGAGCCTCTAGGTGCTATGGGGGCGTCATTAGCACCTAGAGGCTCGGTCTACCTTCACAAAATGCCGCCGCCCAGCGCGTCCCTCCAGCCCGCCCATCTCCTCCGGAATGCAATCCTCCCTGTGAGCGTATGTATTCGGCGCATGCGCAGTGAATGTCTGACCGCTTTCTGCACAGACATCTCCACTGCGCCTGTTCCTCGGCGCACTATGACGTCATCGGCGCAGGCGCAGTGGAGATGTCTGAGCAGGGAAGCGGTCAGACATTCACTGGGCATGCGCCGAATACATACGCTCACAGGGAGGATCGCATTCCAGAGGAGATGGGCGGGCTGGAGGGACGCGCTGGGCGGCGGCATTTTGTGAAGGTAGACCGAGCCTCTAGGTGCTAATGACGCCCCCATAGCACCTAGAGGCTCATTAGCATATCAATATAAGTTCTTTTTTTAGCGAAACGGCTGCCCCAAAAGCAATTATATTAGGATTGTTTGTTAGAGCAGACACTAGCGGATCGCTAGTGTCTGAAAGCTAATTATGTGAAAACGAAGTGGTAGAAACCCTTTAATACTAACTTATTGGCAGTCAGGAGGCCGGGTGGGCGCTTGTAGCGTAGCTCACTACATCACGCGCCTGCTCTGCCCACTTTATGAATGAAGCAGGCATCGGGCCCCGCTGCCATTACAGAAACAGATGCCGTCCCCCATTCACTACACAGGGACACTGTTATGGGGGGGGTCTGTGGATGACACATAAGATAAGATGCTATATATATGTCATCCACAGATGCCCCCACAATGATCCCCCATAACAGTGCCATCCACACATGCCCCCATCACAGTGCCACCCACATATGCCCCCATAATAGTGCCACCCACAGATGCCCCCATATCAGTGCCACCCACAGATGCCCCCATAACAGTGCCACCCACAGATGCCCCCATAACAGTGCCACCCACAGATGCCCCCATAACAGTGCCATCCATGGATGGCCCCCATAACAGTGCCATCCACAGATCGCCCCATAACAGTGCCATCCACAGATCGCCCCCATAACAGTGCCATCCACAGATCCCCCCATAACAGTGGTATCCACAGACCACCATTAGTTCAAAACCCACCAAAAGCACACCTTTGGTGTTCAAAATATTTTTTTTCTTATTTTCCTCCTCAAAAACCTAGGTGCGTCTTATGGGCAGGTGCGTCTTATAGGGCAAAAAAGACGGTAATTAATTATAACTTTTTGTGAATTGGAACATTTAAACTTGCTTTTTTTATTTTTTATTCCAATTTAAATCTAGTAGGAGTCGGAGTCGGTTCATTTTTTGCCGACTCCGACTCCAGGTACCCAAAATTGCCTCCGACTCCTCGACTCCGACTCCACAGACCTGCCTCAAGGTATTCAAAAGTTGCTTTACAAACTTTGTTAACCCTTTAGGTGCTCCACAAAAGTAAATAGCGAATGTAGAAACAATTTTAGAATTTACATTTTTTGTTACCTTGCCTCAAAAAAGTGTAATATAGAGCAACCAAAAATCATATTTACCCTAAAATAGTACCAAAACAACAACCACCTTATCCCATAGTTTTTCTAGATGGGATCACTTTTATGGAGTTTCTACTGTAAGGGTGCATCAAGGGGCTTGAAAGCGTACATGGTGTAAATAAACCAGTCCAGCAAAATCTGCCTTCCAAAAACCATATGGCGTTCCCCTTCTTCTATGTCCTGCCGTTTAGCCAAATAGTAGTTTACAACCACATATGGGGTGTTTCTGCAAACTACGGAATCAGGGCAACCCATATTGAGTTTTGTTTGGCTGTTAACCCATTTTTTCCAGTAATAAAGTAAGGGTTAAAATGGAAAATTTTCCAAAAAATAGAAATTCCAAAATTGTTTCTCCATCTGCCATTAACTCTTGTGGAACACCTAAAGGGTTAACAAAGTTTGTAAACCCAGATTTAAATACCTTGAGGGGTGTACTTTCTTAGATGGAGTCACTTTTTTGAAATTTCTGTTCTAGGGGTGCAACGGGGGGCTTGAAATGGGACATAGTATAAACAAAACCAGTCCTGCAAAATCTGCCTTCCAAAACCCATATGGCGTTCCCCTCCTTCTATGTCCTCCCGTTTAGCCAAACAGTAGTGTAGGACCACATATGGGGTGTTTTTGCAAACTACAGAATCAGGGCAACCCATATTGAGTTTTGTTTGGCAGTTAACCCTTACTTTATTACTGGAAAAAATAGGTTAAAATGTAAAATTTTCAAAAAAATTGAAATTTCAAAATTATTTCTCCATCTGCCATAAACTCTTGTGGAACACCTAAAGGGTTAACAAAGTTTGGAAACCCAGTTTTGAATTCCTTGAGGGGTGTACTTTCTTAGATGGAGTCACTTTTTTGAGATTTTTATTCTAGGGGTGCAACGGGGGGCTTGAAATGGGACATGGTATAAACAAAACCAGTCCTGCAAAATCTGCCTTGCAAAAACCATATGGCGTTCCCCTCCTTCTATGTCCTCCCATTTGGCCAAACAGTAGTTTAGGACCACATATGCGGTGTTTCTGCAAACTACAGAATCAGGGCAACCCATATTGAGTTTTGTTTGGCAGTTAACCCTTGCTTTTTTCCTGGAAAAAATGGATTATATTGGAAAATTTTCAAAACAATCGAAATTCTTAAATTTTATGTCCATTTGCCATGAAGTCTTGTGGAAGACCTAAAGGGTTAACAAAGTTTGTAAACCCAGTTTTGAATACCTTGAGGGGTGTAGTTTCTAAAATGGGGTCATTTTTTGGTGGTTTCTATTACGTAAGCCTCACAAAGTGACTTCAGACCTGAACTGGTCCATAAAAAGTGGGATTTGGAAAATGTCAGAAAAATTTCAAAATTTGCTTCTAAACTTCTAAGCTATGTAAAATCCCCCAAAAATAAAATATCATTCCTAAAATTATACAAACATGAAGTAGACATATGGGGAATGTAAAGTCATCACAATTTTTGGGGGATATTACTATGTATTACAGGAGTAGAGAAACTGAAACTTTGAAATTTGCTAATTTTGTCAAATTTTTTGATAAATTTGGTATTTTTTTTATGCAAAAAAATGTACTTTTTTGACCCAATTTTAGCAGTGTCATGAAGTACAATATGTGACGAAAAAACAATCTCACAACGGCCTGGGTAAGTAAAAGCGTTTTAAAGTTATCAGCACTTAAAGTGACATTAGTCAGATTTGCAAAAAATGGCCAAGTCCTTAAGGTGAAATAGGGCTGAGTCCTTAAGGGATTAAGGAGATCTACATCCATGGCTGCACGTCGACCGCTCTCTGGGGACTAAATGTATTCCCAACACATCTTCATTAGTGTTGGGCCTATTATTCGCACACCCTCTAAGGTGAGCCTCCATTTGGAGTACTTTCTCAAATTACACATACGTTTTTACCCTATGGTGCGCCTTTTCTTTGTGTATTTAGTAAACAACGCCTGAGAACGTGAAAATCCTGAATAGGACAAGGGATCAAAAGATGCCAGTTTCTAGCCCTCTAAGGGAGTTAAAACTTGTCACTTTTTTAAAGTTTTGTCACCTTTTCCCCCATGAAAAATTGAATAAAATTGAATTGATCAAAAAGTCGTACATAGTAAAAATAAAATGGTACCAATAAAATCTAAATTACACACCCCAAAAAACAAGCCCTTATATGGCTCTGTAGATTGAAATATATAAAGCTGTGGGGGGGTGAAAATTTAGATTTTTTTCACAGGTTTTATTATTTTTTAAATAGTAAAACAAAAAATACAAGTTTGTTATTGGCTTGGTTCCGAGGTACCAGAGTTCGGATCCAAGTTTTAAAATGGTTTTTCAGTTTAAAAATCAATTACCAAAGTTATTCGCCGAAGTCTCGCAAGACTTTGGGAATAACTCACTTCGCCTTCTCGGAGGCCATAAATTATAATGCTGTACAGAGACGGATCTCCGTACAGTTAAACCAAAGCTTTGAGGGAAGCAACCTTGGATCTAGGATCTGAAGGTTGATTTGCTCATCCCTTTTAAAATGTATTAGGGATAAAACCAGCTGGGCTGAACATGGTGGATGGATCAAACATGGCCGCTGGATTATTACCATAAGGGACAGGAGCCTGAAAACTAGTAGGTACCATATAAATATTAGCCAAATAGGGGCTGTTGCTAGGGTTTGGCTGGTAAGGTGGGGGCACAATATGAAAATTATTGCTGTTCTGGGCTGCAATCTCCTAAAAATGCCCCTTTTTTTCAACAATATTTTCTTTAATCTAAAGTGAAAGTTGGAGGTTCGAAGATGATGAGATAGTTCTGACCATAAACAGTGCCAACCGGTGATCCAGTGGTGGTATTCCCATGACCTGCCGAGCTGCTTCCGGGAAACCAAAGTCTTTGGGTTCCAGGGGGAGTATGGTTACAATGCTGAAACCTAAAGGAATTGACGGAAGGGCACCCCCAGGAGTGGAGCCTCCGGCTTAATTTGACTCGACACAGGAAACTCCGCCCAGACACAGAAAGATGTTGACAGATTGCTAGCTCTTTCTCGATTCTGTGGGTGGTGGTGCATGGCCATTCTTAGTTGGGGGAGAAATTTGTCTGGTTAATTCCAATAACACATGAAACTTCTCTGTGTTAACTTGTGACGTGACCCCCAGTAGTCCGCGTCCAACTTTTTAGACGGACAAGTGGCGTTCAGCCACTTGAGATCGAGCAATAACAGGTCTCTGATGCCCTTAGATGTCCTGGTCTGCATGCACGTTACACTGAGTAGGCCAGTGTGTGTCTACCCTTTGCCGACAGGTGCGCGTAACCTGCTGAACCCCGTTCATGATAGGGGGATCGGGGATTGCAATTATTTCCCATGAACAAGCAAGTGTGGATAATAAACTTGCATTAAGTCCCTACCATTTGTACACACCGCCCGTCCCTACCACTGATAGTAAGGTCCTCGATTGGCTCCGTCAAGGTCAATGACAGCCCAGGGGGAGTGTCGAGAAGAAAAAGTTGTAATAAGGTTTCCTTAGGTCAACCTATGGAAGCATCATTAACGTGTTTTTTCTTGGGGTCGGACACCTGGGCGGCGGCATCTACGTTGTAAGTCGGTGTGAGCGACCTGGAAGGGGGCGGTGGTGGGGAGGCGGCGGCTTCCGTGCTGCGCCGACCTCCCCAGATGCTTTAATGACTCTAGATTACCTCAACCCGATCGCACATCAATTCAGATGTCAACATTTGATGGTACTTTCTGAGCCTACTATGGTGACCATGGTTTAATTCTGAAAAAGAAGCCTGAGAAATGGCTGCGACATCAAAGGAAGGCAGAAGGCACGCAAATTGCCCACTCCCAACTTGGTGAGATAGTGATGACAAATAAGTATACAGGACTGTTTTGAGGCCCTGTTATTAATTTGGAATGAGTACACTTTAATTAATTTAAAGAAGATCTATTGGAGGGCAAGTCTGGTGCTAGTAGCTGCAGTAATTGCAGCTCCAATAGCATATATTATAGTTGCTGCAGGTTAAAAGCTCATAGTTGGAATCAAGCTGGAGGTCCGCTACAAGAGGGTGGAAACAAGGTGGAGGATGAGGAATGATTACAATGCGAAGGTGACATTGCCTGGCCAAGTTTATGGTGTACCTGGGCCGGAACGATATGTACCCAGTGGGCTGTGAACGATATATTGTATTTGACCATAGTTACTCCTTATGTCAGCGCTGGTGTGAACTCTACCAGACACCAAGAGGCCCAAGGACTCGTACATGTGCAGGGCTGGTACAACTTTTTGGGACACTCCACTTTTGCTAGGTACAAACCATCAATACTCTGAAATGTGCAGAGTCAGCTACATGGAACCGGAGGTACTGTAGTACCAGCAAATTGGCCAGGTGCATGTTCAGCTTCTGCTCCACTGGAGAAGTGCAAGCATACTGTTGACTTTTTGCAACCGCCTTGGTTGATCAATTGCTGTTGAAACAAGTGACAAGTAAGAGTTCTTTTACACGAGCGGATGCAGTGCGTGGAATCCACTGCGTGAAAGACAGCCAGGCCCAGCTCTGGATATCAGAGACAAGGAGCATTAACATGATTGATAATGCTCCTTGCCTCTCTGTGATCTTTTTACTACAAAATCACGGTGAGATAAAGTTGTCACCGTGATTTTGCAGTAAAAAGATCAAAGAGAGGCACAGAGCATTATCAATCATGTTAATGATCCATGTCTCTGCTGTCCAGGGCAGGGTTTGGCTGTCTTTCACACAGCAGATTCCAATACGGCATCCGCTCCTGTGAAAGAGCCCTAAGAAGGCGAAGTAGTATCAGGGGCAATAGACTACATTGAAGTGGATGGGAAGGAACAACAGCTTCCTTCTGCTAACCAACCAAAATATATACCTCAACCATAGAATAAATACTTATTCAAGTAATGCCCAAGCCTTTGGCAGTACAATACATACATAACCTACATAGAAAAATGCCAGACCGCTGGTACTAATTAATTCTTTATTACAAAACACATAGTAATTTAATAACATACATGATTAAAAGAATCAGTGCAGGAGATAAAAAAGCAACATCGCTGGAGGAGACATACAGTGGACAAAAAGTCCCAATCCCTTAAACATGATTGGTCAAAAAATGCATACATGGAATTCATACAATGCAGGAAACAGGACAATTACCCATGCTGAGTCTCCTCCAGGATGGCGCCAACCCCAACTCGCGTTTCGGCGTACCTTCGTCTGGGGGTCGAAGGTACGCCGAAACGCGCGTTAGGGTTGGCTCCATCCTGGAGGAGACTCAGCATGGGTATTTGTCCTGTTTCCTGCATTGTATGAATTCCATGTATGCATTTTTTGACCAATCATGTTTAAGGGATTGGGACTTTTTGTCCACTGTATGTCTCCTCCAGCGATGTTGCTTTTTTATCTCCTGCACTGATTCTTTTAATCATGTATGTTATTAAATTATTATGTGTTTTGTAATAAAGAATTAATTAGTATCAGCGGTCTGTCATTTTTCTATGTAGGTTATGTTCCTTCTGCTAACATTGACGAGCCCTGACTGCTGGAGAGGGGGTGCAGGGCTCTGGAAGATGCACTACATCCCCTCTCCAGGACTGCCAGTGTGTTCCTCACAGGTAGTCTCCTGAGTAGCAGATGGTGTACCCCTCCCACATTTTGCCCCAGATTTTCCCATGTTTCAACACTGCTGTCTTATGGGCACTCTTCCACCTGCTGTCTCTCAGGCAAGCTTCCACCATGCTGTCTCATGGGCATGCTTCCAGCCTCGCCCCCTAATGATGACGATGCCCCCTCTTCAACTGGGCTCCCAGTTGCGATCGGCTACATCATCTATGTTTGCGAATCACTTCTGTCACCCTCACCTGTCCCTTGTGCACGTCCCTGACCTCTCACAACATGTGGTCCCACATATGCTCCCATCATTGGTAGTTGCACACCTAAAGAAGTCCGCAGCAGACCACTCCTCAAGGTCTGTGCTGGCCTGTAACTGCTGACTGCCCTCACAACAGGTTATCATAGCTGAAAACTGCACACATGTAAAAGTCGAAATATTTAACTGTGCGTGATACTGATGCTATTTAACGCAACAGCTAACAGAAGGCACTCACTATAATCAATTTAGTTCCACTGCACACATGTACATGGTGAAAAATGTAATTGTGTGTTATACTGATGCTATGTAATGCAACAGCTAACAGAAAACAATTGCTATGATAAGTTTCACGCCACTGAACATATGTACAGGGTAAAATATTTAACAGTGGCCTAATGCGCTATGTAATGCAACAGCTGACAGAAGGCATTTGCTATACTCAATTTAGTTCCACTGCACACGAAGGATGAAGAATTTAAATGTGGCTTGATACTGACACTATGTAATGCAACAGCTTACAGAAGGCATTCGCTAGAATCAATTTAGTTCCACTGCACACATGTACAGCATGAAGAATTTAATCGTAGCACGGTGGCGCAGGGCTTATGACTAATTAAAGCAGGGGTGGGACTAATGATGGCAGGTTCGTTAGAAAAAAGGAAGTTCAGATACTGACACTATGTAATGAAACAGCTTACAGAAGGCATTTGTTATGATAAATATGGTCCACTGCGCAGTTGTACAGGGTGAACTATTTAACCATTGTATCATACTTGTTCTTTTCTGGAGATGAAGCTTTATTTTGATTATTCGGCCCGGATACAGCTGCACTGCACACTTATGTACAGCACAATAAATTACACCATCCTGGAATATGGACGCAAAGAACTCTAAATGACTCTAAATGTGGATGCACTAGAGCGTGATGAATACAGCAATTACACCTGCTTTATATACTCAGGCACACTAACTGTATCACTAAAATAAGGGATTAACTGTGAATGTGGGTGCACTAGAACGTAATACTACCACTTTACAAAGTGCTGGTGCGGCCTTATCTGGAATACGCAGTCCAGTTCTGGGCACCAGTACATAGAAAGGATGCACTGCAGCTGGAAAAAAGTACAGAGGAGAGCGACTAAAATGATAAGTGGCATGGAGGGTCTTAGTTATGAAGAAAGATTAAAAGAATTGAATTTATTTAGTCTTGAGAAGAGACTTCTAAGGGGGGACTTGATTAACCTATACAAGTATATACACTCACCTAAAGAATTATTAGGAACACCATACTAATACGGTGTTGGACCCCCTTTTGCCTTCAGAACTGCCTTAATTCTACGTGGCATTGATTCAAAAAGGTGCTGATAGCATTCTTTAGAAATGTTGGCCCATATTGATAGGATAGCATCTTGCAGTTGATGGAGATTTGAGGGATGCACATCCAGGGCACAAAGCTCCCGTTCCACCACATCCCAAAGATGCTCTATTGGGTTGAGATCTGGTGACTGTGGGGGCCATTTTAGTACAGTGAACTCATTGTCATGTTCAAGAAACCAATTTAAAATGATTCGAGCTTTGTGACATGGTGCATAATCCTGCTGGAAGTAGCCTTCAGAGGATGGATACATGTTCTCATTCTGTTTACAACAAATTCGGACTCTACTATTTGAATGTCTCAACAGAAATTGAGACTCATCAGACCAGGCAACATTTTTACAGTCTTCAACAGTCTAATTTTGGTGAGCTCGTGCAAATTGTAGCCTCTTTTTCCTATTTGTAGTGGAGATGAGTGGTACCCGGTGGGGTCTTCTGCTGTTGTAGCCCATCCGCCTCAAGGTTGTGTGTGTTGTGGCTTCACAAATGCTTTGCTTCATACCTCGGTTGTAACGAGTGGTTATTTCAGTCAACGTTGCTCTTCTATCAGCTTGAATCAGTCGGCCCATTCTCCTCTGACCTCTAGCATCCACAAGGCATTTTTGCCCACAGGACTGCTGCATACTGGATGTTTTTCCCTTTTCACACCATTCTTTGTAAACCCTAGAAATGGTTGTGCGTGAAAATCCCAGTAACTGAGCAGATTGTGAAATACTCAGACCGGCCCGTCTGGCACCAACAACCATGCCACGCTCAAAATTCCTTAAATCACCTTTCTTTCCCATTCTCACATTCAGTTTGGAGTTCAGGAGATTGTCTTGACCAGGAGCACACCCCTAAATGCATTGAAGCAACTGCCATGTGATTGGTTGACTAGATAATTGCATTAATGAGAAATAGAACAAGTGTTCCTAATAATTCTTTAGGTGAGTGTAAATGGGCCATACAAAAAATACGGTGAAAAGCTGTTCCATGTAAAATCTGCTCAAAAGACAAGAGGGCACTGCCTCTGACTGAAGAAGAAAAAGTTCAGTCTCCAGAAAGACAAAGCTTCTTTACTGTAAGAACTGTGAAGCTGTGGAATAGACTTCCTCAGGACGTGGTCACAGCAGGAACAGTGGACATTTTCAAAAAGAGTTTAGACGAATTCTTAAAAGTAAAAAACATAAATGCTTATGAAAACGTGCAGAAATCTGAGTCTCACTTCCTTCTGGGATTCGCGTCCCCATCTATCCCTTGGTTGAACTTTTTCAACCATATTAACTATGTAACTATATGTAACTATGTGATGGCAATTACAGACAACCTGCAGTCTCCCTATGCTTCCCCTAAAGTCTCAAAATACTCTCCATATGATCTCACTGCACTCTCCCTCTCCAATATTCTTTTTTAAAATAGTTTTTAGCAACACTGTCCACAGCGCATGAGCGCTTGCCACATATCTGCTCAGCTTACAGTGAAATAGTGACGACCGCGTGGGATCAGAGTTTTTTAGGGCTGTGACCTTACAAGAGATGGCTGTCTGAGGATTGGCTAGCTGCATGCCATTATGGGTCATTCCCAGGCTTCTTACTTTCACTTTGTAACACGTGCAGCTGCCATTATAGAAAAACTGATTCGTTAACATGAAGAGCGAGGAAATTTGTATTTGTGTCCAGGGCCGTCTTTAATATTGATTGGACCCTGGGCAAAAATTTACTTGGGCCCCCTGGATCCCGCTTTCCCACACCTTAGCAGGCAATCACGCCCTCCACCACAACACACACACAAAAAATCCACACACCTGGTAGAGTCCAGTGAATTACTGTAAATACTTCCAGTTCTGAAGACTCCAGCGGCTCAGGATCAGTGCTCTGGGCAGCTGGGCTCAGGCTGGAAGTGGGCACCGCTCTGCAGGAAGGAGACCGGGGCTCGGCTCACCCTAGTGTTACAGTGCACCCCAGCACCCCACAGTATGCAGTATAGCACCCTATAGTATACAGCAACCCACAGTATGCAGTATAGCACCCTATAGTATACAGCACCACACAGTATGCAGTTTAGCACCCCACACTATACAGTACCCCACAGTATATAGTAGAGCAGTATAGCAGCCCACAGTATACAGCACCCCAAACAATACACGATACAGCCCCCCACACTATACAGTACAGCAGTATAGCACTCCACACTATACCGCACCCTCAGTATACATTATACAGACCCCCACAGTATACAGTACAGCAGTATAGCCCCCCCACACTATACAGGCCCCCCCACACTATACAGGCCCCCCACACAGTATACAGCCCACCACACAGTATACAGGCCCCCCACACAGTATACAGCCCACCACACAGTATACAGCCCACCACACAGTATACAGCCCACCACAGTATACAGTCCCACACAGTATACAGCCCACCACACAGTATACAGCCCACCACACAGTATACAGGCCCCCCCACACAGTATACAGCCCACCACACAGTATACAGCCCACCACACAGTATACAGCCCACCACACAGTATACAGCCCACCACACAGTATACAGCCCACCACAGTATACAGTCCCACACAGTATACAGCCCACCACAGTATACAGCCCACCACACAGTATACAGCCCACCACACAGTATACAGCCCCCCCCCCACAGTATACAATCCCACACAGTATACAGCCCACCACAGTATACAGCCCACCACACAGTATACAGCCCACCACACAGTATACAGGCCCACACACAGTATACAGGCCCCCACACAGTATACAGTCCCACACAGTATACAGTCCCACACAGTATACAGCCCACCACACAGTATACAGCCCACCACACAGTATACAGCCCACCACACAGTATACAGGCCCCCACACAGTATACAGTCCCACACAGTATACAGCCCCCCACAGTATACAGCACCCCACTATACAGTAGTTTACAGTATATTAACATAACAGCCCCTGTCACCTTTTTCTGATGTAATTTTTCACACAAAAAAGCTCCACAGTTAACTTCTGCAACACTCCACAGGACCTGTGATGACCTCATAGCCATGTGACCAGTAATTGCTAGGTTACTGGTCACATGGTGATGATGTCATTAAGGTCCTAAATCACAACTTTAACACAGTACGATCATGATGCCTGGACTCAGTGCAGGCAGGCACGGCAGCACCCCCTGTGTAGCTGACAGCTTGACACCCGGGGCAGTGGCTAGCAGGGCTCAAGAGGCAGCTGCCTTGGGCCCCCCAGGAGCAACTGGGCCCGGGGCAGCCTCCCCTTTTGCCCCTTGGTAAAGACGGCCCTATTTGTGTCAAACTTCAGACCAAATTCCACTTCTGATGCTTTGATTGACAGAACACTAATTGTGAGTCCTGGCTCCAAGCTATGGTTTCATACTCAGAAGTGATCCCCATGTTATCTTGATTAAAAGCAAAGAAGTAGAGCAGCATCAACGGACCGCACTGACCAATCCTGGAATCCCGGAATGCACCAGCCACAACAGGACCACAGATCTGCAGCAGTCCACAGAACAGCAGAAAGAAGAAAGGTTACGGCAGCATCTCCATTTATTGAAGCCATGAGTGTGTACAAGTGCCAAATAAAATAAGACGTTTTGGCTACATAGTAGCCTTTATCAAGCATGTGGACAGTGATTATAGCAGCCATAAATAGTAAGTGTTAACTCCTCCCACCAGTTGGTGGGACCAACCAACGTGAGACCACAACCCACTAATATCATCTATATAGATAAAAGGTGAACAGTGGCATGCCCGGGGGGGGGGCAGTGAGCCCCGGGTGCCGGCTCTGACGGCAGGCACAGAAGCAATGAGCGCTTCTATCAATACAGATGGAAGCGCTCATTGCTGAAGCGCTGACACCTGTGACCCACAAACTGCGGCGGGGCAGGGAGCGGAGCGCATATTTCCCTGCCCCGCCGCGATCACCACCATAGGCTTCATGCCTACTAGGCCTGAAGCCTATGCGGTAGTGAAATCACGGCGCAGGTGCGCGTGATGACATCATCGCGTGCGCCTGTGCCGGGACTCAGCAGCACAGTGCCGGGACTCTGAGTCTGCGAGCAAGCGCAGGTAAGTATTTAGCTTTTAGGGTTAGAGTTTTTTATTTTTTATGTGCCAACTTTGGGGGACATGAGGGGGCCGGGGTGCACAGAGGACAGAGGACGTGTGGGGGGGAAATATGGTGGGATACTGTGTGGGGGCAAATAATTTTTTTTTATTTTATGTGCCAAGTTCTTTGGGGGACATAAAGGGGGTGCACACAGGGGGACGTGGGGGAATATGGTGCGATACTGTGTGGCACAGTGGGGAGCAAATTATTATGGGAGGGATGGCAATGTGGGGGACACTACTGTGTGGGGGGCAATGTGGGTGACACTACTGTGTGGGGGCAATGGGGGGGACACTACTGTGTGGGGGGCAGTATGGGGGACACTACTGTGTGGGGACAGCGTGGGGGACACTACTTTATGGGGGCAGCGTGGGGGACACTACTGTGTGGGGGGCAGCGTGGGGGACACTTCTGTGTGGGGGACACTACTGTGTGGGGGGCAGCGTGGGGGACACTAATGTGTGGGGGGGCAGCGTGTGGGACACTACTGTGTGGGGGGCAGTGTGGGGGACACTACTGTGTGGGGGGCAGTGTGGGGGAAATTACTGTGTGGGGGGCAGCATGGGGGCCTTTCTATTGGGGAGGCACTGTAGGGGCCATTCTATTATTTATGGGGACACTATACATGGATTATTACCTGGAGAACAATATAGGGTGTTATTATTACTGGGGGCACTCTAGGGGACATTATAGCTGCTGTGGACACTATAGGACAGTGATGGCTAACCTTGGCACGACTCCCAGCATGCTCCATTTATTTCTATAGAGTTCTGAGAGCAGCCAAGCAAGGGGGGCATCTTGAAAGCTGTAGTTTTACCACAGCTGGAGTGCCAAGGTTAGCCATCACTGCTATAGGAACATTTGGGGTAATTTATTATGCTAGAGAATTGACCCACCCCGGGTGCCAAACACCCTGGGCACGCCACTGAAGGTGAACACAATCTAGTACCGCAACCCACTAATATCATCTATATAAATAAAAGGTGAACACAATCTAGTATCTAATAAAACACATCCATGCATAATAAACCCCTGTGTTTACCTTATGTAGGATGGTCGCAATCAGCCAAAATAAAGTGCATCTGGATTCCCTGTCGGCGTCTAACAAAGTGCACAGCGCATGTCAATGACGTCATCACGTGACTGCCGCAACGTCACGACGCGCGCACCCAGCACATCCTCAATACATACTTAGTCGGCGTATCCATGCCGCTCCAAGCTTGCAGAGGGCGCTCGGTATGCGCGTCATCAGATCGAGTCACATGGGAGTCACATGACTGCAATGCACCTGTAAACGTCCAGGTCCTTGCCATGGATGAAACATACATACAACACTGTATGAAACCATGTGAATTAAATCAAACAGGAGTGCTAAACTATATGGGGATAAATCCAAATATGCCTACATTTTGGCCACAGACATGCCCATCCAATATTGATACAATATTAAGCCTCATATTGCAAATCCTAGCACAGCATATTAAATACTTATGTTCTATTGCATATATATGAAATAAGGGGCAATATAGTCCTGAGAAGGGGTGGTGATAGAGAACGTAGCCTTAGAAAGAAAGAGCTAAAATGGATTTTCACTTTACAAACATTACAACCCCATGGGCTTAACATCGAATTTAATGTGAACAGTATCGATAGGTAGCTTACTCTATAACTTATTTGTCCAATTCAGTATAGGCTGTTTTTTTACATGTTTTATATGTATAACATAATAGTTTTTAAATTGTCACACAGTGTGTTTTATATAATACTTTATGATGGTCGGAGGTCTAGCCAAATATCTGGGCTCCATGCAGTTATATACATAGGGTGGGGACTATATTGCCCCTTATTTCATATATATATGCAATAGGTATTTAATATGTCGTGCAAGGATTTGCAATATGGGGCTTAATATTGTATCAATATTGGATGGGCATGTCTGTGGCCAAAATGTAGGCATATTTGGATTCATCCCCAGATAGTTTAGCACTCCTGTTTGATTTAATTCGCATGGTTTCATACAGTGTTGTATGCAGTGCCGTAGGGATCGCCATAGCAACCATAGCAGTGGCTATGGGGCCCTACGCCACTGGGGGCCCGTCCGGACCGCATTCATTTTTATTTTTATTTTTTATTTTTTTTATGAACACACACACAGTAAAAACACACAGGCAGCCAGGCCCGACCGCCCGCTGCGGCTCGGGCCTGGCTGGGGGGAAGGCAAGGAGGAGTAGTCAGGTCAGGACTGGAGGCTGAAGCAGGTGGGCCCGGGGCGCACTGCCGCACGAGCAGAAGAAGAGGTAGGCGGTGGAGGGGGCCGGAACGGGTGCGTACCTGAGGGATGGAGGTGGAGCCAGGCACCAGAGCCGCAGCGCAGGAAAGATTTCCTCCTAGTAACTAGAGTGAGGAGAAGGCGGACTCAGGTGGTGGAGGGAGCGGGCCGGGCCGTGGAGGGGGCGGGACCAGGTCGTGGAGGGGGCGGGGCCGGGCCATGGAGGGGGGGGTTACCTGTTGTGGAGGGACTAGGGAGGGAGAGGGAGTGCGGCCGCACTGACTGCCCGAAACTAGTCTGAGGCTGAGCAGAGCAGGCGCAGCTCAGACTCAGAGTGAGAGAGAGGAACCTTACCTCATAGTCCCAGACACAGTCACTAGTCCTACTCACTCCAGTCCAGACCAGTCCTCAGTCAGTGGTCTCCAGAGTCCAGACTCCAGTCTCCGTCCAGTCCAGTCCAGTGACAGTCCTGCCGTGCCAGTGCCACTCCAGTCTGTGCCTGCTGTCTGTGTGACTACAGTGACAGTGACTGTAAAAGTAAGTGATGTGATTCACTTGAATTTAAAGGGACACTGACAGGCCCAATAAGCATATTTAGGTATATATATGACAGTACAGGTCTTATAAAGTGTATTAGAATCATCTAAGTATCCCCCCTGTCCACCTTATAAATACAGTAAAATGAAGTTTTATAACCTGCTTGAATCATCTTCAATCTGCCCAAGGGGCGGCGTTTCATCTCCACTTGCGCCCAGCCAGCCTCGCCCAACTGCCGTTTTGAAGTGCCGCCCAGCTCATCAATATTCACTTCGCTGGGCGGCTACTCTGAACTGTGCCCGGCGCATGCGCATAAAGCAGAGGCTGCATCGGCCTCTGGGATGCAGACTGTGCGCAGGCGCGATGTGATAGCGGCCAGTGAGGGTGCCGGGCGCATGCGCTGAAGATGAGCCGGAGGCCGATGCCCATAGGATTGTATTGGGCATGCGGCGGATCTTGCGTCGGGGACAGTAGTAGCCGCCCAGCGAAGTGAATATTGATGAGCTGGGCGGCGCTTCAAAATGGCAGTTGGGGGCGGCTGGCTGGGCAGAAGTTGAGATGAAACGCCGCCCCTTGGGCAGAATGAAGACGATTCAACCAGGTTATAAAACTTCATTTTACTGTATGTATAAGGTGGACAGGGGGGATACTTAGATGATTCTAATACACTTTATAAGACCTGTACTGTCATATATATACCTAAATATGCTTATTGGGCCTGTCAGTGTCCCTTTAAGGAAGTGAGATTATTGAGAACTTATGATGTCTGAGATAATCTAAATTCTTAAGTTAAAAAGAGCTGCCTGCAGACTCAGAGTGGGGCCCCCAAGTCCTCAGGATTCTCTTGGGGCCTAAGAGAAGCAAGGGGCGCCCTCCTTATCATTGCAGGTCTGCAGGCAGCTCTTTTTAACTTCAGAATTCAGATCATCAGACTCTCACTAATTACTAATTACAGCACACACACTGCGCCCTGGCCTGTAGTGTCCACCATCAGACAGGGGAGGGAAGAAACCCCAGAACTAGAGTGTGGCCCCCAACACATTGGGGGGAACACTGACACTCTAGTTCTGGGGTTTCTTTTCTTCCCTCCCCTGTCTGATGGTGGACACTACAGGCCAGGGCGCAGTGTGTGTGCTGTAATTAGTAATTAGTGAGAGTCTGATGATCTGATGTTAAAAAGAGATGCCAGCAGTGATAAGGAGGGCGCCCCTTCCTTCTTTTGGGGGGCACACTCTTATATGACAGACATAAAAGTACTTTTACACTTGCGGCAGGACGGATCCGGCAGGCTGTTCAGCCTGTCGGATCTGTCCTGCCGCTATTTCGCTGGACCGCTGCTCCGTCTCCATTGACTATAATGGGGATGGGGGCGGAGCTCCGGCGCAGCACGGCACTGCGCGATTGAGAGGCCACCGACGAAAAAGTCGGACTTGCAGTACTTTTCGGCCGCCAGCCTTTCACCGCACACTGCCGCGCTGCACTGGAGCTCTGTCCCCGTTCCCATTATAGTCAATGGGGATGGAGTGGGGGCAAGGCTAAATAGCGGCAGGACGGATCCAACAGGCTGAACAGCCTGTCGGATCCGTCCTGCTGCAAGTGTGAAACTGCTCATGGCGGTGGGAGATCTAGGATGGGTGTTTGGGTGGGAGCTCTGGAAGGGGTGGTGGGAGGCCCGATAGATATGTGGGGGATGGGGGGGGCCCATAAATTTTTTTTGCTATGGGGCCCATGCATTTCTAGCTACGCCCCTGGTTGTATGTATGTTTCATCCATGGCAAGGACCTGGACGTTTACAAGTGCATTGCGGTCATGTGACTCCCATGTGACTCGATCTGATGACGCGCATACCGAGCGCCCTCTGCGAGTTTGGAGCTGCATGGATACGCCGACTAAGTATGTATTGAGGATGTGCTGGGTGCGCGCGCGTCGTGACGTTGCGGCAGTCGCGTGATGACGTCATTGATATGTGCAGTGCACCTTGCTAGACGCCGACAGGGAATCCAGATGCACTTTATTTTGGCTGATTGCGACCATCCTACATAAGGTAAACACAGGGGTTTTATTATGCATGGATGTGTTTTATAGATACTAGATTGTGTTCACCTTTTATTTATATAGATGATATTAGTGGGTTGCGGTCTCACGTTGGTTGGTCCCACCAACTAGTGGGAGGAGTTAACTTACTATTTATGGCTGCTATAATCACTGTCCACATGCTTGATAAAGGCTACTATGTAGCCAAAATGTCGTATTTTGTTTGCCACTTGTACACACTCATGGCTTCAATAAATGATATACCGGAGATGCTGCCGTAACCTTTCTTCTTTCTCATGTCATCCTGTTGTGACTGAGAGGAGAAGAGAGGCATTCAATCCACAATTTCATTCTCTTGCTCTTTAATGATAATGTTATGCCTTTCCAATGTCAGGAAGCACTGTAGCATACTATTACTACTGCTACTTCTGGCTGGATATCTGGTGCTGCAACTAGCCAAATTCTAGCTCTGGTAAGACAAGGCCTGCGTCTTTCATTTGAACCCTTTCATAATCCAGACATTTTATTATAGTGCCTAATGTAAACTCACAATTTTCTTAAATGAAAAGTCATGGGTTGGTACACAGTCACCCAATTTATGGAACGGTAAAGCTAAGGCTACTTTCACATATCGTTTTCAATTCCGCTATTGAGATCCATCATAGGATCTCAATAGCGGAAGAAAACGTTTCAGTTTTGTCCCCATTCATTGTCAATGGGGCCAAAATTGAATTGAACGAAACGGAATGCACCAAAATGCATTCTGTTCCATTTGGTTGCACTCCCATCGTGGACAGAATAATGCTGCAAGCAGCGTTTTTCTGTCCGTGATGTGTTTTCTCTGACACAATAGAAAACGGATCCGTCCCTCATTGACTTTCAATGGTGTTCATGACGGATCCGTCATGGCTATAGAAGACATAATACAACCGGATCCGTTCATGACGGATGCATGCGGTTGTATTATGGTAACGAAGGAAACGTTTTTGCAGATCCATGTGAAAGTAGCCTAATTTGCAAGTGTGTTTTCTGTAACTTAAAGACAGAGGTGCAATTAAATGTCCTTCCCTTTCTATAAACACAGTGAATACTACTATTAACAGTTTACTTTGAAAATAATACAGTATTGGTGCCAGTAAAATTTCTGCATACTATGTTATTTGCATTTAGAAATGCAGTTTTGAAAAAGAATTTACTGTAAAACACATGCTGCAAACTTGCAATGAGATTTTCTCCTCCCCCTGCCCCCAACAACACCAATATAACTTTGAAGGAATCACTGGTTGTATATTTAAGTACTGTGTTATTTGCATGAATGTAGTTTCATAGACGATCTTTCTCTACTGTAAAACACATGTTGCAAACTTGTAATATGAACTTTTGAACAGTTCAGGGACAGCACTGCGATAGTGTAGGGATATAAAAGGGAGACTTTATCACACTATAGAGAGAGTGCAGGGGCCAAATGAACAGTGAAATGCTTGGCTAATAGAGAAGACATTCTATTACACCTAGCTACACTAATTGGGGTTATAAAAAGCGTTCGAATTAGGGATGAAGGAATCCGG